>NC_085139.1:280273236-280333214 GCF_024139115.2 Armigeres subalbatus | reverse complement strand
GGACTAAGACAAGGTGATGGACTTCCGTGCCTGTTGTTCAACATTGCGCTAGAAAATGCTCGCGGAGAGCCGTAACAGCCGTGATATGGTTTTCAACAGATCCTGTCATTACGTCCGGAACTCGATTTGTGCAATGTTGGTTCGATGCTTTCACCACCAGTGAAAGCATCGAAGACAAAGTTCGCGTAGGGCGGAATCGAGTGCAAGGCCCGCAGGAAGCAGTGTTACGAATACGGGGATACCTTCGAGGTGGTCGATGAATCTGTCGACCTTGGATCCTTCTAACGGCTGATGACGAAGTGAAATACGAAGGCGCATCATCTGTAAGTCGGGTCATACGGGCTCCAGAAAAAACTGCGGTCAAAAAATATTCACCACCGCATCAACTGTGTTATGTACAAGATGCTGATAAGACCGGTGACATAACATAAGTGGATCTTAGAACAAAATCCAATCCAAAAGTTGACCCCTTTGATGAGCTAAAACTGTTTTAATGGGGAACGGAACATCGTTCTGTCATTTTAAGTGTAAACAAATACCATATGATCAGAAAATTATAACACAGACTACAAAGAGCAAGACTTGTAGCCAAAATATGATGATATTTATTTTTCTATCATCAATGTTTTACATTGTTTTTAAAAAAGGTTTGCATCCAAATGAAGGTCTCTCCCATGCTGTTACTAACCAATTTATATTTGATGAAATCTAATATTATTTATTTGTGTGGTAAACTTCTATTTTCAGGCGATTTTGATGAAATGTTCGTCTTTTATCCATTTTAACTTATTTATCATACGAAAATAAAAATTCCCTCAAATTGATATATTATTCGAGTCAGCATGGTAAAATCTAGATTTTATTCAACATGTGTAGAAAAGTATATTCTAGAACTGTTCTTATTGGGAACGAATCTTTATATACGCAGTCTCGGTTTTTCGAAAGGATGACGAGGGATACACCAATGTTTGTCTACGATGCGCAACAATCACAAAATAGATAGATTAGAAGCAACATTATAAATTATCAATCGTAGAAAGTTAACTCGCTTATCATAATGCAGGAGAACATCGCAACTGTGAGGTGTTTCCAATTTGGATATAATATTAAATGAAAATGTGATGATTCAACATTGAAATCAAGATAATCTTTATCATGCCATGAAGCACGTAGTCTGAATAGGTTATTCGATGTACGATATTAATGTTATCTCTTTTCATGGGATTCTTTTCATTATTAGAACATTGCTTTTAGGTTGATAGTACTTCGAATACTCTTACCAAAAGTAGAGCAATTTCAACGACATGTGAAAAGGAAACAGAAACACCAAAACTGTGCATTGAACATTTAACTGAGGGTAAATCCAGGTGAGGCATCACCTTTTAAAATCGATATTTCTTCAAAATAAACCGATAAAGGAAACTCTACTTGTTGTTATTGATAGTTTAAGGAACATAGTGTAGAAGACTTTGAAACACAAAAAGTCGATTACATACATGTTAGAAAAAAAAGTCAAATTCGGTGCGATGTCACACCACTGGGAGAGACGCACATGGGAAATGTTTGAGAAATGCGATTAATAAATATGCTCATAGCAATAAATGAGCATTTGATATGCTTTTCGAATAAAAACATAATATTTCAACCAAACACCAAAAAATTCATCGTTTACTGGTTAAGAGCCGTGGCGCATGAATGGATTTTGTTCGGGTTTGTCTGAATCAATATAAATACAATATTTAATCAATACATACCTTAAACTCCTTTCTTTTCTACTTTCATATTGCTTACCCCAATCTCCAATTAATTATAGAAAATAAAACAAATTCAAAATCTTATGTATAATTCCAAAACTCAGCTTATAATTTTCCCATAAGCCGAGAGCTTTTATTTGAAACCTTCTATAGACATATTGTAACTAGAATGGGGTTCCAATTAATTGGTCTAGTGAAGTTAAAAATTTAGGACTTGCTGCATAAAATATCTTAAAAAGTCATACATGAAGGCATTCAAGCCAAATGCAACAAATATATTAAGGTTCTATATCCTTTTTATTTATTTTTATAATTAATAACTTTGTCTAAGAACAAACTTTTGATTTACAAACAAATTTTTAGATCTGCCATGTTGTATGCTGTGTCAATATGGACAAGTCGAGTCAAGTACGAGAATGAAGACGACCACACAGTTGTGGTCGAAATACGTATCTGCAAAGATAACGTAAATTAACTGGTGGAATTAAATGGAAGTACTTAATTCGTTCTAGACGGTTGAATAATTCACTAAAAGAGCTAATATATTTTCTGAATATGGACTAGTTGCTGCAATACCAGAAAGAAGGACTCAGAGGATTCAAAATCAGGGCTTGTAAAAAGTGCAGATTTGTAATATACTCTATGATAATTTGTTGCATGGAAATTCTCAGATCTCATCGAGAGAGAGGAGATACACATATTCGATGTACTGTGTTTGTCGCACAAATACTGCACGGGAGAGTTGTCGCTTCATTTTGCGTATGAAGTATTGTTGCTCGGTGTTGCAACCTACTAACATCATTTAGCAACACAGCTTCTCTCTCGCTTTGCTTGTGTTGCTGACATAATTTACTGGTTTGTTTTGCTCGAAGTTCCATTTCTACGGGTCGGAACGAGAAGGATTGCTTCACTACAACATGGCACTGAGAAGATACATGTTTAATTCGTTCAGTACTGTAGTAAGAGAGCGTATAGACACAATCAGCATACGTTCACCATTCGCATGCTGGAAGCGTCAAAAAAAGAATGGTGGAGAATAGGAAGCACCTAAATGTTGAAGTATAAACACAAACTCTTATTATCGTGTAGCTTCTAAAAACGAAAAATTTAATTATTCAATATTTTCTATGAGAACATCAATGCTTTCACAGAAATAAAATACCCTGAATCGTAAGTACGTCATCGATTTTAGATTCTATAAATTTATATTCAATGCTGACTTATTGCTTTTTTTTAAATTTTTGGGGTATTTTTTTATTTTCTGTGTAAGAAGTTGGATAAATATTTTAGAGTTTATTGTTTAGTTTATCATCACTACAGTTGTACGAGCCCTATGCTCGCTTGACGTGTCTCCGTCGATGAACTCTTCGGAGTCCCTGGAGTGGAGGTGAACCGGATTCCACAACTGGTCAAAACTAATCCTCGTTAGAATACCGTCAAACTTTCGGGTTTGGGACTAATAGATGTGCACTCTTCGACAAAGCGTTTTTAACTCTCGTATAGGCTAGATGTACCAGTTGTGGCTATAGCACCAGGTTTCGCACTACCCGGGCAGAGGCCATGAACAGAATAACAAAACATGATATGGACTTGATTGATATAAGAGATAAAAGAACAGGCAACAATATCAAAAATTTGCACCGAAATATCATTTAAATAACAAGATATGCTATGGATAAGAACAAACTAATGGCACTTGATATTGATCACTTATTACAAATAACATATATTGATATCCTTATGATATTTTAGTGCAAAATATTGATATTGTCGTCTGATCTTTTATCTCTTATATCAATCATGTCCATATCTCATTTTGCTATTTTATCAACATTTGATATCATTGAGCTATTTTCGTCTACTCGGGTAGTGCTTTATATGCCAAATGGCCGATCAAATCACCGCAAACCAAGTTCATATCGATAAAGCATATTCATATGATCTTTTGATCTCTTCCAAAACAAGCAAAGCATAATTGTTAAAATTGATTTTGCTTAATTTTTGACATCCTTTGCACCAGTTGTCGCACTAGTGGTCCCTATTTGGCCAATCCCATAAGAAAACAATGGGATTTTCCAAATGAGGAACCAACATTAAGAATAGTGCCACAACTGGTACATGCGTTCCTATTACTTACTTGATACTTGATGGGCTACAGCTCTTCGATGAGCCTACGCCGAATGGAGTATCCTTCTCCACTGGACTCGATCCTGGGCCAATCGCTTCCAGTCGCCCTGAACATTGAGCGCCCTCAGGTCCTCTTCAACTGCAAAAAGCCATCGTGTACGCGGCCTTCCACGAAGCCTGCGGCCTCTTCCGGGTTCTCTACTAAATATTATCTTCGCTTGTCGTTCTTCCGGCATACGAACAACGTGATCAGCCCACCGTAGTCTGCCGTGTTGTATAAGCTTAATAATATCCAGCCCTTTATACACCTGGTACAATTCGTGATTCATGCGACGCCGCCAGATACCGTTCTCCTGTTTACCGCCGAGTATTGTCCGCAGCACCTTACGCTCAAACACTCCGAGAGCTCTCCGATCAGCCTCCTTTAACGTCCATGTCTCATGGCCGTATAAAGCCACCGGAAGAATCAGAGTAGTATACAGCACGAGTTTTGTTTTCGTTTGCAGACTACGGGACTTAAGCTGGTTACGAAGTCCGTAATAAGCCCTATTTGCAGCTGCAATACGCCTTTTCACCTCGCGGGTAACATCATTATCGCACGTCACTAATGTTCCAAGATACACAAATTCCATTTCGCTATCACCACCAGTAATGAACCCTCGTTGATTGCCAGCGACCATGTACTTCGTTTTGCTGGTATTGATCGTGAGTCCAATCCTCGCTGTCTCCCTCTTAAAAGGCGCAAAAGCCTCTTCTACGGCACGGCGATCAATTCCGATAATATCGATATCGTCCGCAAATCCCAGGAGCATATGCGATTTTGTGATAATGGTACCGCTTCTTTGCACACCAGCTCTCCTAATCGAATATTGAACAGTAGGTTCGAGAGTGCATCACCCTGCTTTAATCCATCTAAGGTAACAAATGACGTCGATATTTCATCCGCAACCCTTACACTTGATTTCGATCCGTCCAACGTTATACGAATCAGCCGTATCAGTTTCGCCGGAAAACCATGTTCAAGCATAATTTGCCATAATTCATTCCGTTTCACTGAATCGTACGCCGCCTTGAAATCAATAAACAGATGATGTGTCTACAAGTTGTACTCCCGGAATTTATCAAGGATTTGTCTCAGGGTAAACATTTGATCCGTCGTTGATCGGCCCTCACGAAAACCTGCTTGGTATTCGCCGACGAAGGACTCTTCAAGCGGTCTCAATCTGTTGAACAGAATACGGGACATAATTTTGTACGCCGAATTAAGGAGGGTTATTCCTCGATAATTGGCGCACTCCAGTCTGTGCCCTTTCTTAAAGAGAGGGCAAATGAGGCGCGTTCCTATTATGGATTAATTAATTTTGAGGCTAATAACAAATTTTATTGTGGTTTTCACAGCTGTTCTAAGGAGCAGGAAGCAAAACCTTTCCCTTGATGTATAAAGTTCACCCACATGCCTTTTACTTATTTTTTTTAAAAATAGTTGTTCTTAAGTATGGCGACAATTGGTACACCCACCCTATATTTTTTTGCAAATCGTTCTCATAATGGTTCGGCAAAATGTTTCATTACCGATTGTTAGTAAACATACATTTCGCTCTGAGAACCCCACTCATATATTTTTCATACATTCATTTTGAGTAGAATTCGCTAGAATAGTATAAAGATATTATTTTCTATGTTTTCTAATGAAATCCACTACATTTCTTATTAAGATGCACTTGTGATTTGAGTAAGATTTATTTGATTCCAGTAAGGTCGATGAAAGTTTCGATTTTTAAAGTCTACATGACTTTTTATAGTGGAATTAAAGTGACAATTATTTTGAGTGTAGGTACAACCCATACAACCTTAACTTAAGGTGATAGTGTATGTGTCGTTCGGCGAGTTCATTAGAGATAAGTGAGTTGTATAAATGATGAGTGAGTAGTGTTGTGAATAGGGTTCTTAAATCTAGAGTGTTAAATGAACACATAAAATATAATAATTTTATGTATAAATTTAAAGTCTACGCTCCAACGTTCCGCCTCCCTTGAAACGTCCGGTTTCAATTGATTAGTCTTTAATGGCGGTAAGCTCCAACGAGGATAATATTAGATTTAATACGGATTTAAGTCAATTCGAGTTTAAATGTAATACCTCCTTTGGTATGCACCAAACTCGTATTAAGCATGCAGCCACTTTTCGTCCTGCAGTGTAGTGAGATAGTGTGCGTATGAGAATGATAGAAACAGAAATAATCAATGATAACTTCTGTTTTGTTTATGTTCCGTGCTTCGTTCAAATTAGATTGCGATTAATTCCAAAATATCTGTTCCGAGATGACACTTCGTAGAAGTTCGCAGATTTTCAACAATTTAAATTAAATTAATTTGTACGTTGTGAGTAAGGCAAAAGCTTGCCGAAAAAAATCATCGCTTGCAAGCATCCCGTGGCAACCGTCGGATCATCGGTTGATATTATTGAAACCACTAGAAACCCAGGAGAATATGTTTGGGATCTCCGCCGATACTAGCATCAGAATTGTTTTCTAATACTTTTCACATAATTTCTGGAAATACTTCGAAAAATTATCCAGTAACTCATCGCTAAGTGCTAAGGATTACTCCATCAATTGCTTTGAAGATTCTTCCGGATTCTATACCAGAACTCGCTTAGGGCATGCCTCGGCATTGCCTCGGCGAATCTTCCAAAAACTCCTGTGGACATTATGAATTAATTCAAAAAGTTATTCCGGATATTCCATGTTAACATTTGTTTTGGAAATTATTCCATGAAGTAATAGGAATTCATCAGGAGACCCCAAATATTTGGCTGTACTAAATTTATCTCCACCTTATTCATTCATGAATTTGGCGTCGAATTCCATAGAGGATATGAAGGAATTGCTCGAACCATTTCCTTCTGAAAGCTATCAGACCTCTGTGAAGTCTTTCAAGATCTTGTTTAGGCTATTCCTCCAGGATGTTATTCCTTACTTCCAGGCAAAATCCAAATGAAATGCCTTAACGAACATCTGGAATAATTCATGCAGGAATTCCGAGAGGAATTGGGAAGAACTTCTGAAAGAAGGGTAAGCAACAGCCTCTGAGAATTGCTCCTGAAACTACTTCGAAAATCTCTCCGAAAAAAATCGGGAAATTTTGTTCTAAGAATGGCATTAGAAATTTCTCCACCATTTCTTCCGAGACTTCCAGAGGCTCCTTTTGGAATTTGTCTAGCAATTCATATTATAATTCAAGATAAAATATGTTTTAGATTTCTACAAGAATTCCTCCTAGAATCCTCCTCAAGGAACCTCATCGAGATTTCATTTGAGAATTTCCTCAAGTTTTCTAACAATTTTGTTTTAGGATTTGCTCCACAATTACATCCAGAAATGACTCCCAATCTCAGAGAATTCCCCCCAGAATCTCTCCTTCTGTAATTCCTCGGGGTGTTTCTCCTGGAACTCCTTTGGTAGTTCCTTCTGTAATAACTTTTGAAGTTCTTTTTGGAACTCCTTAAGGAGTTTCTCCTGGAGTCCCTCCAGAAATTCCTCTTGAAAATTTTCCAGGAGTTCATCCATGTATTTTTAAAATTTTTCCTCCTTAAATTCCTCCTGGAATTCCTCCAGATGTTCTATCTGGAATTCCTTCAGATGTTCCTCCTTGAACTCTTTCAGGAATTCTTTCACGAGTTCCTGGAATGTTTCCGGGATTTGTTTCTGGAATTCTTATATCCTCCATAAGTTTCTCTTGGAATCCTTCCAGAAGTTCCTTCTGGAAATTCTTCAGGTCTCCAGTTCTTCCTGCATTTTTTCAGGAGTTCTTCCTCAACATTTTCCGGGGATTATTCTTAGAATTTCTTCAGGAGCTAGTGGTTCATCCTGGAATTCCTCAAGGTGTTCCTCCTGGAATTCCTAAAGGAGTTCCTCCTGAAATTCCTCAAGAAGTTTCTCCTGGAATTCCTCAAGGAGTTTTTCTGGAATTCCTCAAAGAGTTCCTCTTGAAATTCTTCCAGGAATTCCTCTAGAACAGGTTCCTTTTGGGAACTCCAGGAGTGCCTCCAGAAGTTCCTCATTTTCTTCTGGAGTTTCTCCTAAAGTGCTTCCAGGAAGTTCTGCACTCCTCCAGGAGCTTTCCTGGAATTTCTCCAGGATTTTCTCATGGAATTCCTCCAAGAGATCCTCCTGGAATTGCTCCATGAGTTCCTCTATAACTCCTCCTCCTTCTCTCTCTTGGAATTCTAGTATATAAAGCTTTCAGGAGTTTCTCCTGAAATTCCTCTAGCAGTTAGTCTTGGAGAAATTCCAGAAGGAACTTCCGGAGGAATCTCAAGAGGAACGAATGGAGTAATTCCAAGAGGAACTCCTGGAGGAATTCAATGAGAAACTTCCGGAGGAATTCCAGGAGGAACTGCTGGAGGAATTTCAGAGAAACTTCTGGAAGAATTCCATGAGGAACTTTTGAAGGAGTGCCAGGAGAAACTCCTGGAAGAATTCTAGGAGGAATTCCTGGAAACACTACTGGAATTCCATGAGCAACGTGCAACTCCCGGAGGGCCTTACAGGATAAACTCCTGGAGGAATTTCAGGACCAACTCCCACAGAAACTTCTGGAGGAATTCATAGAATTCCAGGAAGAACTCCTACGGGAATTTCAAAAGATCTCCTGGAGGAATTCCAGGAGGAGTTCGAGGTAATTAAGGAGAAACTCCTGGAGAAATGGAGGAACTCCTGGAAGCACCCTTGGAGTTCCAAAAGGAACCTGTTCTAGAGGAACTCCTGGGGGAATTCCAGAGGGAGGAACTCCTGGAGGGATTTCATATCGAACTCCTGGAGGAATTCCAGGAGAAACTGCTCTATAAATTTCCCGGAATTCCTGAGAAAATCTTAGAGCATTTCCAGGAAAACTGCTGGAGAGTTTCCAGTAGGAACTTCTAGAGCAAAACCTGGAGGAATTCTTGGAGGAACTCCGGAGAAATTCCAGGATTCCTCTGGAAGCTTCTCCAGAAGTTCTTCCGGAAGTTCCACCAAGAATACTTCTGGGATTTTCTCCAAGAATTCCTCTGGGAGCTCCTCCAGGAATTCCTCTGGAAGTTATCCTAGAAATTCTTTTTGGAAAAATGAAATTCTTCAGGATTTCCTGTAGAAGTTCCTACAGAAATTCCTCTTGACGTTTCTTCAGGAATTCCTTTTGACGTTCCTCCCGGAATTCCTCCTTAATTACCTCCAACTATCCTCTGAAAATTCCTCCTAGAACTCCACCTGAAGCTCCTCCAGGATTTCCTCCTGAACTTTCTCCATAAATTCCTTTGGGAGTTAATCCGGAAGTTCCTCTAAGAATTCTCTGGAAGTTCCTTCAGGAATTCCTCTGGAAGTTCCTCCACGAAGTCCTCTGAAAATTCCTTCTTAAGGAAATTTCGCCAGGAATTGCTTTGGAAGTTCCTTCAGGAATTCTTCTGGAAGCTCCTCTAGTAATTCCTCTGGAAGCTCTTCCAGAAGTTTCTCTGGAAGTTCCTCTAGAAGTTTCTCTGGAAGTTCCTGCACAAATTCCTCTGGAAGTTTCTCTAAGAACTTCTCTAGAAGTGCCTCCAGGAATTCAACTGGGAGTTTTTCCAGAAATTCCTTCAGATGTTCCTCCAGGATTTCCTCTGTAAGTTCCTCCGAAAATTCCTTCGGGAGTTCATCCAGAAATTCCTCCGACTGATCCTCCAGGAATTCCTCTAGGAGTTCTCACAAGAATACATCTGGTAGTTCTTCCATAAATTTCTCTGGAAATTCCTGCAGGAGTTATTCCAGAAGTTCCAGTTTTTCCAGGAATTCCTCTGGCAGAATACCTCGGGAAGTTCCTCCAGGAATTCCTCAGGTATTTCCTCCTTTCCATTGTTCCTGAATAAACAAATACAGTTCTGTTCCAATAAATGATTTAAAAGTAAAAAAAAAACGATTGTTTTATTGTTATAACAAACTGACAGTGATAGTAATGCACTACGAACTACTACTGCAAATCATCCACATCCTCACACTCAGTTACTTTGTCGGCAATCTCACGACTGAGGTTTGATTCTTCCGGTCGCGTGACAGATTCCATAGCTGTGAAAAGCTCAGCAGTTATCGATCCTCTAGTGGACATACTTTCCATTTTCTGCTTCATGCCCTGCAATATGTTGAGGGCCTTGTTGAGGTCATTCGTTAGATCAGCCATGTCACGATTCCATGCATCGTTATTTGTTTGAGCAGCTAGCATACTCCGATGTGCAGTTTGTAATCGAGCTGCTTCAGACACACCGGCCCATCGGAAATACTTGGAATACTCTAGAGGAGGAGATGAGTCTTGAATTAGCCGGTCTCGACTGTGTGCTGGAGATGAGTTAATTTGGTTTGCCCAGAGCAACCAGGAACTGAAGTGTCCCTCAAGGTGAGGGTGACTGTCTCGCAGCTCAGTAGCCAGTGCTGAGTCATCTCTTGTAGAATGTGCTCCAGAGCGGTCAGGGTTTTGAGGAGCAATTAGTTTTCGCGGAACTAACTGATACTGACCTGATGTTTCGATGCTTGTAGAATAGGTATGAATAAATATTTTGATGGCGTCAGCAATCGTGGTGTTATTTGCAATGTCCCGTAGATTTTCTTCCTCACCGTATCTTGCAGTGAAATAAACTTTGCGATGTCCTTGAATTCTGGATCATGTTCCTCTGACCAATGTGGAATGTCGTCTTCGAAAATAACTTGGCGCCTTATCACTTTTCTAGCACGCTCCCAAATACATCGTAGAATTTCTTCCGGTGAATTACCCTGTACGGAAGCCTGAGCAATTTCCTTTGGTCGTAGCTGGCTCTTGTACAATCGTTCAAGGTAGATCCCATTAAAGCAAAACGTTGAGGGGCCTCCTTCTTCATCCGATTCAAAAAACTCGATGTCATAACGTACTTTGGACATGTCCACATTCTCATCTGTGGCTCTATCTCCCGAATCGGCACCGACTTGAATGGTTGGCTCATCATTGAAGACGGCAGCCTCAGCCGTGAGTTCTTCGAGGTATTCCACTGAATCATACCTGTAAATATCAAGTCATTAAGATATGCTAATCAAAATAATTTAGCAATATTTACTCGTCCATTATCACATAGTCAAAAAAGATACGGAACGGATAATAATTGTTCACTCATGCACTAACCGAACAGTAGATAAAATATATTTTTATTTATTTATGATCGCAAGCAATGACAGCATAAACAACACGGTGAAAAATAAATCATTAATTTGGGGTAAGATGTAACCCAACCCACAGTTTAAAACCAAATATTTTTTAATTCGGGTGAACAAATTAGGAAAATCAAAAGAACAGTGATGTTTTTTATTATGAAAAACATGTTTTATATTTATTTACTGCTTTAAAATTAAAGACTTTTGAAATTTTAAAATTCATATCAAATGTTCTGTCAAACACAATGTTCAGTGATTCAATTTTAGAGTATATTCGCTAGTGTAGTTGACATTTGACCAAGTGTGCGCTCTTTTGCTGATTTTCAGTCGTATAGTCAATATTATCAACCCACGTCAAAAACTTTTCAAAAAATGGATAATTGAAAACTACAAAAAATATCCACCGTCTAAAGGCAGTCTTGGGCGTTAGAGTGTTAAGCTTTCTCGTACGAACGAAGTAGGCGATGCGCTTATAAATTGCGCCCCTATGCTTAGTTGCTCTGTGCCTCATGTGCGTGGCCCGCTGATCCGACAAATCTATGGCCGAACAATCGAGGTTACTCTCTTAAATCCGTCTGTCAAATTTATACAAATGAATGAAAACAAAATCACAGCACAAATTTGAAAACTAACAGCATAAAGTGTTATACCAGGTCAACTATGCCTGACATCAAACCGATAGCAACCCAAAGTGTCCATAAGACCAATGCAGATGTTCTAGGATCTCCAAACTGTCCCTTAGTTAAGTTCAACAGGTCTAGCACATCAACTACGCTTAATATCACACCGATAGCAACCCAGCGTATCCATATAAGTCCTTAGAGCTCATGTGAATGCATTCAAATTAGTCCAACGAAGGTGTTCTAGGGTCTTCCAGTTGTCCAGGAGTTGAATTCATTTGATCTACCAGGTCAACTACGCCTGGCATCAAACTGATAGCAACCCAGTGGTTCTTACACGCTGACACGCTGGGTTGCTATAAGTTTGATACCAGACATAGTTGACCTGGTAGACCAATTGAACTCAACTTCCGGTCAATTTGGAGATCCTAGAACATCTGCATTGGACTTATTTGAATAGTGAAGCTCTAAGGACTCTAAGGACTCTTATGGCCACGCTGGGTTGCTATCGGTTTGATGTCAGTCGTAGTTGACCTGGTAGATCAATTGAACTCAACTTCCGGACAATTTGGAAGCCCTAGAATATCTGCGTTAGACTTATTTGAATATTGGAGCATTCACAAGGGTTCTAATGTTTATAGTCCACGCTGGGTTGCTTTCTGTTTGATGCTAGGCGTAGTTGACATGGTAGATCAAATGAATTCTCCCGGACTCCCCGACAACTGGAAGACCCTAGAACATCTACGTTGGACTTATTTGAATGGCGAAGCATTCATAAGAACTGTAAGGACTCATATGGACAAGCTGGGTTGCTATCGGTTTGATGTCAGTCGTAGTTGACCTGGTAAATCAATTGAACTCAACTTCCGGACAATTTGGAGACCTTAGAGCATCTGCGTTGAACTTATTTGAACAGTTAAGTATTCACAAGAGCTCTAAGGACCTATATGGATACGTTGGGTTACTCTCGGTTTGATGCCCGGCGTAGATGCCCTGGTAGACCAATTGAACTCAACTCCTGGACGATTTGGAGACCCTAGTACATCTGCGTTGGACTTGGTTGAGTGGTTTAGCTCTTGCAAGGGCTCTAGAGACTTACATGGACACGCTGGGTTGCTATCAGTTTGACCTGGTAGACACAATCTGGAACCCCTAGAAAACCTGCGTTGGACTTGTTTGAATGGTGAAGCAGTCACGAAGGCTCTTATGTTGGAATTATAATGTTTCTTCAATCTAAAATTTAAAAATAATGTTAGTTTCCAAATCTTAAGAAGTTCGTTCCTAATTTTGAATCTCCCTCAATTTTGTCGAGTTGTGACTACTCTCATACAAGTAATAAACAAAGTGAAAATTGTTGACTAGAGATTCGAAAGCAGATCAGCGTCGGAAGCAGTTTCTGTCAGATTTATTTATGACAGCCGCCATTATGGCTAGTGTGGAAAGCTGGACATGTACAAAACTTTCGTGTTTTACATTGCATCGTTCGAGTTTTCGTTTTACATTTGATTAAGAGTAATATGTTTGCTAGCATTTTGCATACTCAAATCTTTTGGAAAAAGTTTTTTTTTTTTGTAAATCGAGGCAAATACGACATCTTCTTCTCCATCATTGTCATAACATCTCAAGCTCAAATCAACAGTGAACAAATGTTGAATAATAATAAGCTGGCATTCTCAGCGATATTCCACAAATTTTTAGCCAGAGAACCTGAATTATCAAGATTTTTGAATTTATAAAAGATAGCACCATCGCATACAATTCTGACATCTAGCAAAAGATTATCGCCCAAACAAACGCCCATTATAATAAGGATACCATCGTTGAAGGAATAGTATGTCCACGAAGTTTCCAGCTATTGTCTGAAAAAGTTTCAGAACTGTTTAGATTTGTTTTAGATATTTTTTATCCATTTTAAACAGACGTGTTGTTATCACAATGAGTACCACAGTTGAAAAGCATGGCGACTTGTTTCACATATGCTGAGAAATTATAATTTCGACATCTGCATCACTGTAATTCACGCCATGCATGTTCGATGTTTTCATCGATTTTACTCAAAATCGCAATGGAAAATGTTTCAAATTGGAAGGCATAAACGCAAACGTTTGCAATATTATGTTATATTTGAAAAGTTAGACAGAACATAATCATTTAGTATGATAGTTATGAACATCAAAATGTAATTATCAAGCACTTAAATGAAAGTTCTATTCTTTAGCTATCAATTGGTCTATTAACATTTGTTAATTCGTGTGTCATAAAGACTTCCAAAGTGTTAGAAATATGAATCGAAACGGTACGCAAAAAGACTTCTTCCATTGGAAATTGGAACTGAAGTTTGTTCAAAATCATTCGATGCAAATCCAAAAATTCCGAGCTGTTAGTCATTTTGATCGATTACCACCGCATCTAGGCACACCGTGCATCTTGTTTGCAGTTGTGCGGTGGAGCACCTACCACATGGGTGTGCACCTCGAATGCGGAACCATACATATAGTGGACTGGCGACTGAATGTCTCGTTTCGTTCGAGTACGCCACACCGCTTCGACCGGTACAGCCTCGCTCATGGAGACTCGTTGCCATAATTAGATTATTTTCCAATTTTGAGTCCTGTCGGAACCAGGTTGCCACTCCGGAGGTGATGCCGATTTGCAAGAACGGTCAACGGAGATGGGGATGTTTAAAACATTTAATTCAATGGATTGAGATAGTAATAAAAAGTTTGCATAGCTAGTTTGATCCGTAAAATTATTGTATGGGTACGAACACCTGGTCTGTGGTAGAGCGTTCGCCCGCGAATCCCGGCTGGCGCTCGCCACGAACTCTCTTACAACATTTGGCAACAATTTGATAGAGTAGGGTAAGACGGTTTAATTCGCCACACCTGTCCAAAACGCCCCCTTTGATTTCTAGAAAACAATAAGGCCAATACAAATACTAAATTTATTTTTTGTCCGACAGCTCTTGGTAGGTAAGAGGGGGGGGGGGGTTGATTTAAAAAAATAACAAGGAAACGAAAAAAAAGTCCAAAATGCAATTATTCCATGGAAAACTAAAAAATTATAGCGAAGAATATATAGAGAAAGCAAATAATATGAATATTTGTAACATATTTATACAGAAGTGAATTTAGTAAAACTTTATATAGTTAATAAAAATTGCTGGAACTTATTATGTTTTTCTTTTTGGAAAGTGCTGTTTTAGCTGATAGGCTCTAAACTGATGAATTATTTAAACCAACAATTTCATAGTACTGCCAGAATCAATTTTTTTAAAGTTAAGTATGACATTCAAACTGGTTGAATCAATAGGGGCAGAGTCAGATGTTCTTTTGAAATCACAGATGTGTTGTCTGAACATGGCAGTTTCATGAAGTCCTTGCATAGGTTCGGAATTGCAGACTTCCCGGACTATACGGAATATATAGGTGAAGTCCGAAGTAGAATCGGTGGAGCACGTCATTTCAGCATGTTCAAACTATTGGAATGCTATGCTATTTGTTAGCGGCGTAGATACGACCTCGTGCAAACCCATACAGAGGATGCAATGGACGCTAAACTCACCCATGCAAGAAACATGCACGGCGGTTGCTGCCCGGGCGCTTCCCAACTCCTACGCGATCTGCGGTGTCTTCTCAGGTGTCTGGTTGCAGATTTTCGTTTACCTAACTCCAAGCAAAGCTACAGTTACAGTTTAATGAAAAATAAAACATTCTTTCAAACAAGTTCTAAAATAAATTATTATTACGTATCTATCCTTGACTTCGGCACAAGTCTGATTCCTATCGACTTCGTTTATTTCTCTGTTGAGGTTTCGCCGCCAGGAGATCCTAGGTTTGCCTCTGCTGCAATATCCTGCCGGATTCCTGTCCAGCGCTTGCTTACAGATTTCATCTCCACTCTTACGTGGTGCGTGGCGTTGCTGTTGTTATCAGATTTCGATGGACGTTGGCGTCGGTTGATGAATACTACTTTGGACTTGTTGACGTTGATGAGTGGGAGCTCTATGGTGGTGGGCTGCTATAACGGTCCATGAATTCATCGATTACGATGGGCAACAGCAACAGAGATATAATACATGTATCCTGGCTCCACTCTGGCGATTTCATCCAGGACTCTGAATTTTGTCTAGATCTCCCCCTAGGGACGCTTTACAAATTTCGTGATTGAGATCGATAGCTTTTCCGTGGTCAATCAGTACTAAATAGAGGGTCTCTTGAAATTCATTGATCTGCTCCAGGATGATGCAAAGCGTGACAGAATGGTTCTCATATGATCGTCCGCGGCGGAATCCTGCCTGCTGCCGTTGGAGAACTATCAACCTTTCCCAATATCCAAATAAGGATAAGTCATCAAAACTTGAAGAAGTTGTTCTAAGTGGTCGAGCCAACATTTCATCAGATTGTTGTTAAATCGATGAGTGACTGACATACCGCGTCTTTCTCTGGCCTCAACGGATTTGTTCAATCAGGCGTCGTGAAATATCATAGAGGAGGCGATTATCGCCGGTAGTTTCAGCTTACCTCCCATTTTAGGTTGGGAAGTCTACCCGCACCGCTTCATCCATCTGCCTACAGCTAGCAGCGTTCTCCTCTAAAGCATTTAGTTGGCAGGACTAGTATTTTAAAATAGAGAGGGAGCTTTCTTTAATCCGTAATAAACGCAGCATTGACATCGCCTTTGGGCAATCATCTTCTTATTGGCGAGATCGGACTACGCATTGCGACGGTACGGGTGACGAATCAATAAAGACCGACTACAAGATTCATCTGATAAGAGAGCGTAGCGTAGAAGAGAAGTGGGCAGCGAAGAATGCTTTCAACGCAACCGGCGACAACAACTTGAGTGTGTTGCGCACTCAGCGAAAATAATGGATTACAGATGTAACCCGACGGAAGATTGAAACAGGCGGACATGGGTCGACTTTCTAACCGGTGAAGAAAGGATTACAGCCGCAACCGGCGATTATTGCCTCAATTACTCACTGACCTGGACAACTGAAATATTGGAACTGTTGCCCTTCGAGCAGTTTCTTCAAATCTCAGCAGGCGTTCTTTAAAAAGCAGCCATGCTAAGTATGAAATCTATTTAAACGAGATTTCGATTGGCTATCGACGGAGGTGTTCAAGGCTGACCCTATGCTGTGCGAATGTCGTAGCAACTATAACGTAATATTTTGCCCCGCTCCGCATCTTTCTGGAGCAGGTCAACAAGTTGGAAGTGTCCCTTTATTTACTATTCATTGACTACGGAAGGGATTCCTGTTGTCTGATTTACGAAAATAAGTGTGGCGCCCAGGGATGCAAGGGATTTTCAGATAGGGTCGGAGCTTTGTCTGAGCCCATTCGGATAGTCGCTGATGTGAGGCAAGGATGTACACTAAGGTTTTTCTTTTACGTCGCTCCATGTACCGCGTAAAAAAACCGCGTAAAAAAACCGCGTTATTAAAATAAAAAACGACGTAAACAAAAACCGCGCTATTTTTAAAAAACGACGTAAAAAAACCTATTGGGGGACTTGGTGCCTACTGGGGACTTGAAACATTTTTTTATGCCGGTGCCTACTGGGACTTAGAAATTATTAAATTGGGACTTACAATGGACGGGGCTTTTTCCTATTTGTTTGCTAGGTGTTGTTTGTAGATCATAGTACGCTAGTATGGATCGTGATATGGTACATGTTTTTTGTGATATGAAACCAGGAATGTGTACCGATCTATGCTCAAGCTCATCCAAGAATCTCCTGAAATAAGGCCTTGAGATTTATGAAATAAGGCCTTGAGATCTATAAAGATCTGTCATCTTGTTTCAAATATAGTACATGCTCTGTGTGACTCATAGAATAGATTGTGTTCAAAGCCTAAGTTATTGGTCATCCAAAAAAATCCCGAAGTAAAGCCTTTAGATCTACACGCGTAACCAAAGATCTGTCGTGCTGAAACACAAAATCACGAATATTCAAAAGCTTTATACCAGCGTTTGAAAGTTACACAAAATTCAGTAGCTATTTACCTATTCACATCAACAAATAAATCAAATTTTAAATTGAAATATTTAGACTCAAAACAGTGACAATTTTTGGAATTCTAATGGAGAAATTTCAAGAATTTTCGGTGAAATCTTAGAATAAGAAACGCATTTTCTTTTGTCGTGAGCGAGGAAGACAGAGTTTTGTAACAATTCATCGCCATGAACGCGAATTAATAAAATTGTCACGTAAACGCTCTCCAATTAATTGATTGTATTACATTTTCAAAATGATTCTATTGCGAAAAACTCTTTAGTAAGTATATTAGTGGTTCTGAAAAGATCCATTCACAATGTTAGATGTAAATTTCCTCTTGAGCGGTTCAACTGGGAGTTTATGATTGTTTAAAACATTATGAATCGATGTCTGCAGGAATACCAAACGCTTAACCGCTGCTGCCATCGGCCGAGAAAACTTGATTAGTAGTGTTGTCATCGACACTCTATCGTCACACACCGCCGTGCCGCGCTTACTGTTGGCTTCTCGACAATGCCGGGCTGAAAATGCCGATGATGCTGACCTGAGAATGCTGACGATTCTGCCCTTAAATAGGCTTAGGCTTGCGCATGCGTGGCTGAGACGATGATGCAACCGTTCACAAATTCCGACGATGCGCTGCTGTTATTGCTTTGCCTGTTTCGGTCAGATTGAGAGGAAAAATTCGCGCTGCGCTATTTTATGCCTTCTTAGCAGACCTAGCGTGAGGTCATTCGTTGACGTCTGCACCAATCAGAACGTGGTACTGCAAAACCTCTTTTTGCGCCCAAAACGGGGGAGCGTAAATGGAATCAGAGCGTAAAAAGAGGGAGCGTTATTTCGAATTTAGGGCGTAAAAAGAGGGAGCGTTATTTGGAATTTTGAGCGTAAAAGGAGGGAGCGCTATTTGGAATTTGGAGCGTAAAAAAGTTTGCAATCTTTTAGGTAAGCAAAATTTGATATTTAACTCACTTTTAGTCTTAAGATGTGTCTTTTACCAATTTTGGTATTAGGGTCGTCCAAATTGTTTCCGTTATCATGGTCGTCCAATTGTTTGAATGATGAGGCCTTTAAGATGTTCTTGGTACGCCAAAAATCAAGAAGTCATGAGTGGTGCAGATCCTTGATAACGCACAGTAAGACGTTCATCATCGCTTTCACGTATTTAAAGCTTTACAAGAACCTCCTGGAGCTTGGACCTGTGTTTTGTGATACATTGGATAGAACGTAACCATTGCATGGGTTCACGGCCATCCAAGAAAACCCTGGAATATGCTTTAAGATCTACACGCGTAACCAGAAATCATTCGCATTGTTTCAAAAGTGGTAAAACCCCTTTGTGGTACATAGAATAGAATGCGTCCGTTGCATAGGTTCACGGTCATCCAAGAAAACCCTGGAATAGGCCTTAAGATCTACACGCGTAACCAGAAATCTTTCGCCTTGTTTCACAAGTGGTACAACCCCTTTGTGGTACAAAGAACAGAATGCGTCCATTGCATAGGTTCACGGTCATCCAAGAAAACCCTGGAATAGGCCTTAAGATCTACACGCGTAACCAGAAATCTTTCGCCTTGTTTCAAAAATGGTACAACCCCTTTGTGGTACATAGAATAGAATGCGTCCATTGCATAGGTTCACGGTCATCCAAGAAAACCCTGGAATAGGCCTTAAGATCTACACGCGTAACCAGAAATCATTCACATTGTTTCAAAAGTGGTACAACCCCTTTGTGGTACATAGAATAGAATGCGTCCGTTGAATATGTTCACGGTCATCCAAGAAAACCTTGGAATAGGCCTTAAGATCTAAACGCGTAAACAGAAATATTTTGCCTTGTTTCAAAAATGGTACAACCCCTTTGTGGTGCATATAATAGACTGCGTCCATTGGATATGTTCACGGTCATCCAAGAAACTCTGGAATAGGCCTTAAGATCTACACGCGTAACCAGAAATCTTTCGCCTTGTTTCAAAAATGGTACAACCCCTTTGTGGTACATAGAATAGAATGCGTCCGTTGCATAGGTTCACGGTCATCCAAGAAAACCCTGGAATAGGCCTTAAGATCTACACGCGTAACCAGAAATCATTCACATTGTTTCAAAAGTGGTACAACCCCTTTTTGGTACATAAAATAGGATGCGTCCGTTGCATAGGTTCACGGTCATCCAAGAAAACCCTGGAATAGGCCTTAAGATCTACACGCGTAACCAGAAATCTTTCGCCTTGTTTCAAAAATGGTACAACCCCTTTGTGGTGCATATAATAGACTCCGTCCATTGGATATGTTCACGGTCATCCAAGAAACTCTGGAATAGGCCTTAAGATCTACACGCGTAACTAGAAATCTTTCGCCTTGTTTCAAAAATGGTACAACCCCTTTGTGGTACAAAGAATAGAATGCGTCCATTGCATAGGTTCACGGTCATCCAAGAAAACCCTGGAATAGGCCTTAAGATCTACACGCGTAACCAGTGCTCTTTCGGCTTGTTTCAAAAGCGGTACAACCCCCTTGTGGTACATAGAATAGAATGCGTCCATTGCATAGGCTCACGGTCATCCAAGAAAACCCTGGAATATGCCTTAAGATCTACACGCGTAACCAGAATTCTTTCGCCTTGTTTCACAAATGGTTTAACCCCTTTGTGGTACATAGAATAGAATGCTTCCATTGCATAGGTTCACGAACATCCTAGAAAACCCTGGAATAGGCCTTAAGATCTACACGCGTAACCAGAAATCTTTCGCCATGTTTCACAAATGGTACAGCCCCTTTGTGGTACATAGAATATAATGCGTCCATTGCATAGGTTCACGGTCATCCAAGAAAACCCTGGAATAGGCCTTAAGATCTACACGCGTAACCAGAAATCTTTCGCCATGTTTCACAAATGGTACAACCCCTTTGTGGTACATAGAATAGAATGCGTCCATTGCATAGGTTCACGGTCATCCAAGAAAACCCTGGAATAGGCCTTAAGATCTACACGCGTAACCAGAAATCTTTCGCCTTGTTTCAAATATGGTACAACCCCTTTGTGGTACATATAATAGAATGCGTACATTGGATATGTTCACGGTCATGCAAGAAAACCCTGGAATAGGCCTTAAGATCTACACGCGTAACCAGTGCTCTTTCGGCTTGTTTCAAAAGCGGTACAACCCCCTTGTGGTACATAGAATCGAATGCGCCCATTGCGTAGGTTCATGGTCATCCAAGAAAACCTTGGAAAGGGCCTCAAGATCTACACGCGTAATCAAAAACCCTTCAGCTTTTTTTGAAAGTGGTACAACCCCCTTGTGGTACATAGAATTGAATGCGCCCATTGCATAGGTTCATGGTCATCCAAGAAAACCCTGGATAAGGGCCTTAAGATCTACACGCGTAATCTAAAATCTTTCGGCTTGTTTTGAAAGTGGTGCAATCACTTAGAAAAAGGCCTTAAAATCTACACGCTTAACCAAAAATATTTCGCCTTGTTTCAAAAGTGGTACAAGCTCGTTGTGGTACATAAAATATAATGCGTCCATTGCATAGGTTCATGGTCATCAAAAAAACTCTTGAAAAGGCCTTAAGATCTACACGCGTAACCAGAAATCTTTCGGCTTGTTTCAAAAGTGGTACAACCCCTTTGTGGTCCATAGAATAAAATGTATCCATGGCATATGCTAATGGCCATCCTAGAAATTTATGGAGTAATACTTCTAGGCTTACACCAATAACTAGTTGGTATTTAACCTGATATAAATACGGTACATGGTCTATGCAATATTAGCCCGTTTTTTTCCTTACGTTTCCGGCGTGAAGTTGTCTCGTTCCAATTTATTCATATTTTGCATTTCCAAGGAATAAACAGTTAATTACGTGATACGAATGAATTTTGTATACTACCTGGAACCCATGACAACAAGAACTACTTGCAATGCAAATATTTCAAAATGAGGTTACACACCGTGTTTGTTCTTCAATAACTGCCTGAAGCTAAAGACAACAATTTTAACTACTTGGCATGCACACATTCCAACAGATGGAGTTGCGCAACTTGTTACAGGTCGGACTCGATTATCCGGAGACTCGATTATCCGGGGACTCGATTATCCGGGGTTCGATTATCCGGAATTTTAGACTCGATTATCCGGAGTATTTTTTTTCTTCAATTTTTTTTAATTCTAAATTTTTATTTTCAGTAGGATAATATACACTATGATTATTTTAACAATGTGGCGTATCTAGGTTGTGGGAGGGGGTTGAAAAAGGGGTCGTTTTGTATATTGAAATTTGACTATAGGCTTGTATATCAACTTCATGAATTCAAATGATTATATTACTATTATATTCATACAAAATAGGATTATATGAAGAAATATGAACGTAGCTTGTATGGGAGGGACTGAAATAGGGTTGTTCTACATATTTATTTTATTTGGATGAATCAATTATTTTCTTCAGAACATGTCCACAAACTTCTCGCTTCAAGAACTTTTCCGTGGTCGGAGATGAGCCAGCCTCGGGCTAAAAGTCTCCCTAGTAAAGAAAGAAAAAAAAAACATTTCCGTGGAAGCCTTGCCACCATGAAAAGATGTGTTTGGATGCATAACATTGGTTGCAGAATTCGCTCTCAATTTATAATTAACGACGATGGACATAAAGCATAAAGCTTTTTCTTTATCATATCAAGACATGAAAACAAATTGCTCGTCACCTGATACAAATGCGAGAAAAGGGGCAGAGAAATATTTCCCCCACCGACGTTGTGATAAAACGCTTCGTTCTAGTACAATTGCCATTGAAGATGATGCAAAACAAGTCAAAATGCTCCATCAGCACCAATAATGACCTTTCAATTGGAGTTATCCTAAAGGAATTTTTCTTGCAGATATCACCCTTTAAGGAATAATCCATTAATTACGCAACGCAAAAATCGCGAATTTCCCGGAGAAAATCTTCAGCAACAAACGGAAACACGTTACCAAGAAGAGATTGCAAGGACCTGTAAATGGTTATTTGCTGAGAGAGAGAAGACAGCTCGCTTTGTTTACGTTGATCCTAATGTCACCGCGAACCAGTCACTGCGAACCGGAAAAGTAAATACAGCAATGCACCTTCAAATGGTCGTAACCAAAATTATCTGCTTGATGATTTATATTCATAACTTTTGTCTTTAATTATTACAGTTAATTGAACTGATAACTTTTAATGTTCATGATCCCGTATTATGAAGAATCATGTTTCTTTCGCGATAGGAAGTATACCCCCATTGAAAATGGTCAATTCACACATGTTTTCAATGAAGTGCCAAATGTTGGTTACGACGGAATGAAATGTCACCTAGATTTGTTGAGTTTCCTCGGATTCCACACAAACAAAGAAGAAAAAGATATAGTGAATAAACGACCTGTCATTCAGCTGGCTTCTCTCTCTCAGGTTATTTGATGCGCGGATCATTGCCTAATATTTTATTCAAAAGACACCTTTTTGTCTCCCTCGGACACAAAGTATACCGAAAGGCTATTTGTTTTCTCCAAAACAAACATATTTTAGATGTCTCGGAGCTTCATAGAATTATATACCGATCATTTATGGTCGGCGAATTGAGGCCCATTTTTGGCACTTATCCTTATCCAATTTGCTTGCGACTGGTTGCGGGAAACGGGAAATCTAATTAAATTCCCCCTAACACACGTGACTTGACCGAAAAATTGCGATGCGATTCTAACGCTTGGCGAATGCGATTCTGTCGCCATTGGAGTGGAAGAGTAACTGGAACATTGCCTACAGCGACCCAACGATAAAATCGCGGCGACTAGTTTTTGCCGTTGAGGCGATGAAATCACTCAGGTCTGGGGGAGCCTTTATATTGTTTCCTATTGACAAATGGATAGATCGGACAATTGACTCAAAAGTTTCATAGCTTTTTGTTGAAAATTGACTAAATTAAACTTTGGGTTCAGAAATAATGACCAAATAGTCTAGTTTTTTTTTTGGCACCTATTGTCAACCATCAAGTTCGATTCAAATGGGAATCCCGTCTCATCATTTCATATGGAAAATTGGCTGGATCGTACTATAGACTCAAAAGTTATGGCAAAAATACTATTTTCATTTGTATACCAGAAAATCACCGATACCGTTAGGCGGATTAATCAGAGTTTTTCCAAAATAATTTCTGACACACCACTGCAAATACAATAAAACATAATTTTTTCGTCATTTAATTGCAGATTTGATTTTTTTCTAGTGATTTGATTATCCGGAGGATTCGATTATCCGGAGTGAAAAAAAAATCGATACTCCGGATAATCGAGTCCGACCTGTATTTTTTTCAATCAATGGTTCCATCATGAAGGGTAACCAGTAGACCTTAACTCTACGGAGTTGGTAGACTACTTCAAGCCCATGACAATATTTAACAAGCACTACACGGAATGCGAAAAAATACAGTTCATTTTCATTTATTTAGCTTACATCTCAAACAGATAACACTAAACCAACAATTTGACGCCACAATACACGGTTCGAGGCCGCATCTCCCCATCCTCGAATATGCCCCACGCTCGTCTAGTCATTTTGCACCTGATCTGCCCAACTCGCTCGCTGCGCTCCACGCAATCTCGTACCTGCCGGATCGAAAGCGAACACCATCTTTGCAGGGTTGCTGTTCGGCATTCTTGCAACATGTCCTGCCCAATGTACCCTTCCGGCTTTAGCTACCTTCTGGATACTGGGTTCGCCGTAGAGCTGAACGAGCTCGTGCTTCATTCTTCGCCGCCACACACCGTCTTCTTGCACACCGCCAAAGATGGTCCTAAGCACCCATCTCTCGAATACTATGAGTGCTTGTAAGTCTTCCTCGAGCATTGCCCGAGCAGCACAAGCCAGACAAAAATGGTTGCAGCAACTTAATTGTGACTGAATCCGGTCGCATATGAGTTGCAGTAACCTATGTGAAATATGTGTGCTGCTAGGGTGTCCATGTTTCATGTCCGTAGAGGACTACCGGTCTTATTAACGTCTTGTACATGACACATTTGGTGCGGTGGCGAATCTTTTTCGACCGCAGTTTCTTCTGGAGCCCGTAGTAGGCCCGACTTCCACAGATGATGCGCCTTCGTATTTCACGACTAAAATTGTTATCAGCCGTTAGCAATGATTTGAGGTAGACGAATTCCTCGACCACCCCGAAGGTATCCTCGTCTATCGTAACACTTATATACAGTATTGACCTGATTTTGTCATCTCTCCTACTCTGATTTTGTCGACCCCGCATTTTGTCGTTCTTATTATTTTCAAATAATACCGCAAACTACAATGATTTTCGTGAAATAACGTTCACCGCCTGTGGTTTATTATGAATTAATTCAGAGAACCTGTCAAGAATTTTGTAAGCCTCTTCGACAAAAAATTACGGATTCCGTTCACGTATTTTGCCTTTCCAAGTTAATGCCTTGAGTTAATGCCATATTAGAGAAACAAAAAATTAAAATAAAAATTGTTCCAATTTTGTCACATTGTCTATTTTATCACCCAGAATTCACTAGGAATGATAAAATCGGATATTACTGTACCAAGAAGAGGCCACCACAAGTGTTAAACGCTCAATAACTGCGTCCATTACGGCGCCCACGACCACAAACAGAATTACTTTAAAGACAAACATCGACCAAGAAGGGGTCACACAACTTGTTTATTTTCAAATAACTGCCCACATTAAGGAGGTTGATTCACCGACCTTGATTCTATGTTCGTAGACAACCTGAAGGTCACGACAACAACAAGAACTACTTTAAATACACACATATATAAGGAAGGGGTCACACAACGTGTTTATTCTTCAATAACTGCCTCCAATTCGGAAGTTGATCCACAGACCTTGACCCTTGAGTTCGTAGACAACCTGAAGGTCACGACAACAACAAGAACTACTTGGAATACAAAACATACCAAGAAGGGGTCACACAACTTGTGCACTCTTTGATATCTGTCTCCATTATGAAGGTTGATCCACAGACCTTGACTCTTGGAGTTTGTAGACTACCTGGATACCACAGCAGCAAAAAGAACTATTTGGAATACAAACATATACCTAGGAGGGGGCCACACAACTTGTTTATTCTTCAATAACTGGCTCCATTACTGAGGATGATCAACATACCTTGACTCTATGGAGTTCGTAGACTCCCTGGAACCAATGACAACAACAAGAGCTACTTGGAATGCAAACATATAACAAGAAGGGGTCACACAACTTGTGCACTCTTCGATAACTGTCTCTATTACGGAAGTTGATCCGTAGTATTCGACTCTATGGAGTTCGTAGACTACCTGTAACTCACGACAATAACAAGAACTGCATGAAATACGAGCATATGCCTAGAAGAGGTCTCCCAACTTTTTTTATTTTTTAATAACTGTCTCCATTACTGAGGTTAATCCACAGACCTTGACTCTATGGAGTTAGTAGACTACCTGGAGCCTACGACAACAACGAGAACTACTTGGAATACAAACATATACCAAGAAGGAGTTACACAACTTGTTTATTCTCCAATAACTGTCTCCGATACGGAGGTTGATCCACAGACCATGACTCTATGGAGTTCGTAGACTACCTGGCGTCAATGACAACATCAAAATCTACTTGAAATACAAATATATACCTAGAAGGGGTCGCACAACTTGTTAATTTTTCAATAACTGCCTCCATTACGATGGTTGATCCACAGACCTTGACTCTATGGAGTTCGTAGACTACCTGGCATCAATGACAACATCAAGATCTACTTGAAATACAAATATATACCTAGAAGGGGTCGCACAACTTGTTTATTCTTCACTAACTGCCTCCATTACGGAGGTTGATCCACAGACCTTGACTCTGTGGAGTTCGTGGACTACCTGGAGCCTACGACAACAACAAGAACTACTCGGAATACAAACATATACCAAGAAGGGGTTACACAACTTGTTTATTCTCCAATAACTGTCTCCGTTACGTAGGTTGATCCACAGACCATGACTCTATAGAGTTGGTAAATTTCCTGGAACCCACGACAACAAACAAGAACTACAAGGAATACAAACATATACCCAGAAGGGGTCACATAACTTGTTTATGCTTCAATAACTGCCTCCATTACGGAGGTTGATCCACAGACCTTGACTCTGTGGAGTACGTAGACTACCTGGCATCAATGACAACGTCAAGATCTACTTGAAATACAAATATATACCTAGAAGGGGTCGCACAACTTGTTTATTCTTCACTAACTGCCTCCATTACGGAGGTTGATCCACAGACCTTGACTCTGTGGAGTTCGTGGACTACCTGGAGCCTACGACAACAACAAGAACTACTCGAAATACAAACATATACCAAGAAGGGGTCACACAACTTGTTTATTCTCCAATAACTGTCTCGGTTACGGAGGTTGATCCTCAGACCTTGACTCTATGGAGTTGGTTAACATCCTGGAGCCCACAGCAACAACAAGAACTACAAGGAATACAAACATATACCCAGAAGGGGTCACACAACTTGTTTATTCTTCAATAACCGCCTCCATTACGAAGGTTGATCAACAGACCTTGACTCTATGGAGTTCGTAGACTACCTGGCATCAATGACAACATCAAGATCTACTTGAATCACAAATATGTACCTAGAAGGGGTTGCACAATTTGTTTATTCTTCAATAACTGACTCCATTACGGAGGTTGATCCACAGACCTTGACTCTATGGAGTTCGTAAACTACCTGGAGCCTACGACAACAACAAGAACTACTTGGAATACATATATATACCAAGAAGGGGTTACAGAACTTTTTTATTCTCCAATAAGTGTCTCCGTTACGGAGGTTGATCCACAGACCTTGACTCTATGGAGTTGGTTAACTTCCTGGAGCCCACGACAACAACAAGAACTACAAGGAATATAAACATATACCCAGAAGGGGTCACACAATTTGTTTATTCTTCAATAACTGCCTCTATTACGAAGGTTGATCAACAGACCTTGACTCTATGGAGTTCGTAGACTACCTGGCATCAATGATAACATCAAGATCTACTTGAATCACAAATATGTACCTAGAAGGGGTTGCACAATTTGTTTATTTTTCAATAACTGCCTCCATTACGGAGGTTGATCCACAGACCTTGACTCTATGGAGTTCGTAGACTACCTGGCATCAATGACAACATCAAGATCTACTTGAAATACAAATATATACCTAGAAGGGGTCGCACAACTTGTTTATTCTTCAATAACTGCCTCCATTACGGAGGTTGATCCACAGACCTTGACTCTGTGGAGTTCGTAGACTACCTGGAGCCCACGACAACAACAAGAACTACTTGGAATACAAACATATACCAAGAAGGGGTTACAGAACTTGTTTATTCTCCAATAACTGTCTCCGTTACGGAGGTTGATCCACAGACCTTGACTCTATGGAGTTGGTTAACTTCCTGGAGCCCACGACAACAACAAGAACTACAAGGAATACAAACATATACCCAGAAGGGGTCACAACTTGTTTATTCTTCAATAACTGCCTCCATTACGAAGGTTGATCAACAGACCTTGACTCTATGGAGTTCGTAGACTACCTGGCATCAATGACAACATCAAGATCTACTTGAAACACAAATATGTACCTAGAAGGGGTCGCACAACTTGTTTATTCTTCAATAACTGCCTCCATTACGGAGGTTGATCCACAGACCTTGACTCTGTGGAGTTCGTAGACTACCTGGAGCCCACGACAACAACAAGAACTACTTGGAATACAAACATATACCAAGAAGGGGTCACACAACTTGTTTATTCTTAAATAACTGTCTCCATTACGAAGGTTGATCAACAGATCTTGACTGTGTGGAGTTCGTGGATCATGACAACAGCTAATACCACTGCGCATGCAAGCCTTTATTTTGTTTCTAGAACATCCGCTGTACTTAGATCATCTAAAACCAACCTCCGAAACTAATCCAAATTTGCCTCATATAAATGCTTGAAACTTTTTTTACGCTCCTATAGGGCGTAAAAAGAGGGAGCGTTATTTCGAATTTGGAGCGTAAAAAGAGGGAGCGTTATTTGGAATTTTGAGCGTAAAAAGAGGGAGCGTAAAAGGAGGGAGCGTAAAAGAAGGGAGCGTAAAAAGAGGTTTTACAGTAATGGAATGATGCAAGAATGATGCGGTACCCATATTCATAGGTTTTCGTGAATTCGATGCTTTGCTTTGAAAACAGTTTTAGGCCTATTGAAACAAGTTTTCGGATATTATCAAGCATTAATATGAAAGGCATACTTGAAAGCTGTCGATTGAGGAACTACTACAGAAATCTATTCACTAGGGTAGAAGCTATTAACGTTTGAAATCTTTCAACACAGCGTAACGCGGCCGATTTAGAAATTTTGAAATGACACCCGGTATAGTAAAGAGAGACGTAAGTCCTACGTCAAAACAGCTCTCCTTCTATAGAGTCGATCTTGTGCCGATGTCTGGCACCGAAGCTGTTGCATGTCAGGTGACTATTCGAGAAAAAAGACCTCATTATCGCCTCGATATATCTTCCTCCAAACACTGCGATATCTCGTAGAGATCTCTCGCACATCTGGTCGGTTATGCCCGAGCCACGGTTGCTCTTGGGAGATTTTAACTCCCACGGAACAGACTGGGGGAACTGTACGACGACAACCGTTCAACAACGACATACGACCTCCGCGACGACTTCAATATGTCAATTTTGAATACAGGTGAAGTGGCACGAGTGGCTCCTCCAGCAAGAGATAGCCGTCTAGATCTTTCCATTTGTTCGAGCTCATTATCGTTGGACTGTACTTGGAAGGTGGTCCAAGATCCCCATGGTAGTGATCACTTGCCGATCGAAGTCTCGATTTCCAATGGACGTAATCAATTTGTTTCTGTCGACCTCTCATATGACCTCACGAAGCACATCGATTAAGGCACATATGCGGAGACCATCATTGATGGCGTAATGTCGATAGAAGTACTTCCCCTGCGAGAAGAGTACGAGTTGCTATCCCAGTTGATCCTTGACAGCGCTATTCAGGCACGACGCCGACTAGTGCCAGGAGCTTCGGTTCGTAGGAAACCACCCAGTCCGTGGTGGGATGTCGAGTTTACACAGCTTTATTGCGAGAAATCCGCCGCGTTTAAAGAATTTTGGAAATATGGGTCGATCGTTCTTCATAAACGGTACATCGAGCTCGAGATCCAGTTCAAGAAGCTGGTCAAAGTGAAGAAACGCGGTATTGGCGCACTTTTGATGACGATTTATCGCGCGAGACCTCAATGAAAACTCTGTGGACTGTCGGGAGAAGAATGCGCAACGCGTCGTCCGTAAACGAAGATCGTGAAAGTGAAGCAAGAATCACGTGATACTTTTGCTGACAGGGATGAGATGGATGGATGGATCGATCATTGAATTCTCGCTTGCCCTCCTTTCATGTAACAATTCCGCTCCAGGGATGGATAGAATCAGGTTCAACTTGCTCAAAAACCTCCCAGACGTCACGAAGAGGCGCTTATTGAGCTTGTTCAATCAGTTGCTGGAATGCAAAATTGTTCCGGATAATTGGAGGCAAGTGAAGGTTATAGCCATCCAGAATCCGGAAAACCCGCGTCGGATTAAAATTCGTACCGTCCAATCGCGATGCTATCCTGTCTTCGGAAGCTATTGGAGAAGATGATTTTCTTCCGGTTAGATAAATGGATTGAATCAAATGATTTGTTGTCAGATACACAATTTGGTTTCCGCAGGGGCAAGGGAACGAACGACTGTCTTGCGTTGCTTTCTTCAGAAATTCAACTAACATTCGTTAAAAAAGAGCAAATGGGCTCAGTGTTTTTGGACATTAAGGGAGCTTTTGATTCAGTTTGCGTCGATGTCTTATCTGACAAACTCCACGCGTGTGGACTTTCACCAAGTTTAAACAATTATTTGTACAATCTGTTGTCAGAGAAGCGTATGAGTTTTTCTCATGGTGACTCGGCAACTTCACGAATTAGCTACATGGGTCTACCCCAGAGCTTATGTTTAAGCCCCCTACTTTACAATTTTTACGTCAGAGACATTGATGAATGCTGGTTAAGGCAGCTTGCAGATGATTGTGTTATATCCGCTTCGCGTTGTGTTGTATGAATTCGACTCATACGATGAGCCTTGTTCCGTGGATACTGATGAGCTAGCAGCTATACACTATTCACTCGATCAAATCGCATCCCTACCTCCTGATTACTTTTTCATCTTCACTGACAGTCTAAGTTCCTTGGAGGCTGTTCGGTCAATAAAACCGGTTAAGCACTCAGTGTATCTTCTGAATGGGATACGGATAGCTTTGAGTGCTTTATCACAATGGTCTTATACAATCACCATTGCTTGGGTCCCTTCTCATTGCTCGATCCCGGGAAATGAGAAAGTGGACTCTTTGGCTAGGGTGGGCGCTATGGAAGGTGATATTTACGATTGGAAAATCACCTTCGATGAATTCTTCACACTAGTTCGTCAAGAAACCTTGAACAGATGTGTCGAAACGTCCTTGGTTAATAAATTGAATATGGGAAGAGGCTTCATTCGAACAATGTGTCGTTTAATGTCCAATCACTACACATTAAATGCACATCTTTTCAGAGTGGGGCTCTCGGGAGAGAATCTCTGTGTTTGCGGCGAGGATTACCAGGACATTGATCATGTCGTGTGGGCGTGCGAGGAGCATCGTGGCCCCAGATCTGCGCTTACTGAAAATCTCCGGGTCCGAGGAAAACAACCAAAGCCTATTAGGGAAGTGTTGTCGGGCCTTGAGCTCGAGTACATGACCCTGGTCCACCAATTTTTGAAAGTTGCTGATGTAAGACTGTAATCATTGTCTGCCCATTCCCTTGTCTGTCGTACCCCATTAATAAGCATATGCGGTATTTCGAAAAATTTCGTTTTAGGCGGTTCGAAACGAAATTCCGCGAAATTTCGCGGAATTTGAGCAAGGCGAAATCTGATTTCTTGATTTCGTTTCGTTTCGTAAAATAACAAAAATTTCGCTAGAAAAAACTAGCTTCTAACGAAATTTAACGGAATTTCGCGGAATTTCGAAACAAATTTAAACTTGAACAAGACTTTATATTATCAAAAATTTTGGCTGCGCCGCTGAACAAAATTGTAAAGTTGTTTTCAAAACTTTAGATTATATTTTTTTTTCTATTAACGCTTACCACATAACCCCATTCTTAGTCGACAAATACGTATGTATAGTTTTCTTCTATAAAAAGTCTTCAGTGTTCTTCCAAGATTCAAATTTAAACTTGATAATATTTTTTTACTATTTGCACAATACGTGTGCGGAATCGGAATCAGAACAGAATCGAAGTAGGTCGCGAAGTGGAGTGGATGCAAAAATTTTACACCCTTCAATTTTTATTCCGGAGTGCCGTAATCTTTAGGAATTTTGATTTTCAAGATATCTTTTTTTTTTTTTTTTTGTGTCTTTATTAAAGAGACTTTCAGCCCGAGGCTGGCTCGTCTCCGCTTTCAAGATATCTGAAGAATATCTAAATAGAAAATAAAGTTCCTTGAAGCCGCAAAGGAGACGAGAAATGGGAGCATCATCGTGTATCGTTATTTGAAAGTCGGAGCCCTCACTACAACGCACTACGGCACTACTCTCCCGGCAACTGGAAGTAGTTGATTGATTACAGTCTGTATCCAAGATAAGTATCGAGAGAAGTCATTGCAATATTTGTCATTACACATTTGATATAATTCAAGACTGTTAATATTTCCTTTTTTCCTGTATGTGATCTTGAGAAGCGTCAATATTGCTTAGAAGTTATGTTTGATAAATATTTTGTTTGATAAGTATCGCTCTATTTTTGAGATATTTTCATTACTATTCATGTTTTGCTTTTCGTGTACATGTAGCCTAAAATAATGTGCACTCCTAAAACCGAACTTTCAATCATCGGCTTTGGACCCAGGTCGATGAATTGTGATGATGACTGTTTATATGTGCATTTATATATGTGCTTGTGTGTTTGTGTGCGAATGTGTAGGCAAAAAAGAACTTGCTTTTATTGGTAGCGTGTTAACTAAAAATAGAAAGTATAAAATATCGCAAAATTTAAAAATGCATGCTGAACGTTGAAAATTTCCTATTTTTTATGGGGGCTTCCGAGGTTATTATTTATTATTTAATCAGACTAAGGCCGAAGTGGCCTGCGCGGTATGTAAGAGTCTTCTCCATTCGGCTCGGTCCATGGCTACACGTCGCCAACCACGCAGTCTACGGAGGGTCCGCAACTCATCTTCCACCTGATCGATCCACCTTTCCCGCTGCGCACCTCGCCTTCTTGTGCCCGTCGGATCGTTGTCGAGAACCATTTTCACCGGGTTACTGTCCGACATTCTGGCTACGTGCCCGGCCCACCGCAGTCGTCCGATTTTCGCGGTGTGAACGATGGATGGTTCTCCCAACAGCTGATGCAACTCGTGGTTCATTCGCCTCCTCCACGTACCGTCCGCCATCTGCACCCCACCATAGATGGTACGCAGCACTTTCCTTTCGAAAACTCCAAGTGCGCGTTGGTCCTCCACGAGCATCGTCCAGGTCTCGTGTCCGTAGAGGACTACCGGTCTAATTAGCGTTTTGTAGATTGTCAGTTTGGTACGGCGGCGAACTCTATTCGATCGGAGCGTCTTGCGGAGTCCAAAGTACGTACGATTTCCAGCCACTATGCGTCTCCGAATTTCTCTGCTGGTGTCATTTTCGGCAGTCACCAGTGAGCCCAAGTACACAAATTCTTCTACCACCTCGATTTCGTCACCACCGATGCAAACTCGCGGTGGGTGGCTCACATTGTCTTCTCTTGAACCTCTTCCTATCATGTACTTCGTCTTCGACGTGTTGATGACTAGTCCGATCCGCTTCCATCTTCAGTCTATTGTAGGCTTCCTCCATCTTCTCAAAGTTACATGCCATAATATCTATGTCGTCGGCGAAGCCAAATAGCTGGACGGACTTATTGAAAATTGTACCACTCGTGTTAATCCCTGCTCTTCGTATTACCCCTTCCAAAGCGATGTTGAATAGCAGACTCGAAAGACCATCACCTTGCCGTAACCCTCTGCGGGTTTTGAAGGGACTCGAGAATGCCCTGAAACTCGAACTACGCACATCACCCGATCCATCGTCGCTTTGATCAACCGTGTCAGTTTATCCGGAAAACCGTGTTCGTGCATTAGCTGCCATAGCTGGTCCCGATCGATTGTATCATATGCGGCTTTGAAGTCGATGAATAGATGATGTGTGGGCACGTTGTATTCGCGGCATTTCTGCAGTACTTGGCGAATGGCGAACACCTGGTCCGTGGTGGAGCGTTCGCCCATAAACCCGCCTGGTACTGCCCCACGAACTCCCTTGCAGTTGGTGCTAGTCGACGGCATAAAATTTGGGAGAGTACCTTTGTAGGCGGCGTTCAGCAATGTGATTGCGCGGTAGTTGCTATAATCCAGCTTATCGCCCTTTTGTAGATGGGACACGACACCTTCCATCCACTCCTGCGGCAAAACTTCCTCCTCCCAAATCTTGGTAATGACCCAGTGCAGCGCTCTAGCCAGTGCCTCACCACCGTGTTTAAATAGCTCTCCTGGTAGTTGGTCAACCCCAGGGCTTTGTTGTTCTTCAGCCGGCCAATCTCCTCCTGGATTTCCTGGAGATCCGGAGCCTCACACAACTTGTTTATTCTTCAATAACTGCCTCCAATTCGGAAGTTGATCCACAGACCTTGACCCTTGAGTTCGTGAGACCTGAAGGTCACGACAACAACAAGAACTACTTGGAATACAAAAACATACCAAGAAGGGGTCACACAACTTGTGCACTCTTTGATATCTGTCTCCATTATGAAGGTTGATCACAGACCTTGACTCTTGAGTTTGTAGACTACCCGGATACCACAGCAGCAAAAGAACTATTTGGAATACAAACATATACCTAGGAGGGGCCACACAACTGTTTATTCTTCAATAACTGGCTCCATTACTGAGGATGATCAACATACCTGATCCTATGGAGTTCTAGACCCCTGGAACCAATGAACAACAACAAGAGCCTTGGAATGCCAACATATAACAAGAAGGGTCATAACTTGTGCACTCTTCGATAACTGCCTATTACGGAAGTTGATCTCAGTATTCGACTCTATGGAGTTCGTAGACTACCTGTAACTCACAAAAACAAGAACTGCATGAAATACGAGCATATGCCTAGAAGAGGTCTCCCAACTTTTTATTTTTTAATAACTGTCTCCACATTGAGGTTAATCCACAGACCTTGACTCTATGGAATTAGTAGACTACCTGGAGCCTACAACAACAACGAGAACTACTTGGAATACAAACATATACCAAGAAGGAGTTACACAACTTGTTTATTCTCCAATAACTGTCTCCGATACGGAGGTTGATCCAGACCATGACTCTATGGAGTTCGTAGACTACCTGGCGTCAATGACAACATCAAAATCTAATACAAATATAACCTAGAAGGGTCGCACCTTGTTATTTTTTCAATAACTGCCTCCATTACGATGGTTGATCCACAGACCTTGACTCTATGGAGTTCGTAGACTACCTGGCATCAATGACAACATCAAGATCTACTTGAAATACAAATATATACCCAGAAGGGGTCGCACAACTTGTTTATTCTTCACTAACTGCCTCCATTACGGAGGTTATCCCAGACCTTGACTCTGTGGAGTTCGTGGATCACCTGGAGCCTCGACAACAACAAGAACTACTCGGAATACAAACATATACCAAGATAAAACTTGTTTATTCTCCAAAACTGTCTCCGTTACGTAGGTTGATCCAAGACCAACTCTATAGAGTTGGTAAATTTCCTGGAACCCACGACAACAACAAGAACTACAAGGAATACAAACATATACCCAGAAGGGTCACATAACTTGTTTATGCTTCAATAACTGCCTCCATTACGGAGGTTGATCCACAGACCTTGACTCTGTGGGAGCGTAGACTACCTCATCAATGACAATCAAGATCTACTTGAAATACTAATATATACCCAGAAGGGTCGACAACTGTTTATTCTTCACTAACTCGCCTCCATTAGGAGGTTGATCACGACTTGACTCTGTGGAGTTCGTGGACTACCTGGAGCCTACGACAACAAAAGAACTACTCGAAATACAAAAATATACCAAGAGCATACAAACTTGTTTATTCTCCAATAACCGTCTCGGTTACGGAGGTTGATCCCAGACCTTGACTCAATGGAGTTGGTTAACATCCTGGATCCCACAGCAACAACAAGAACTACAAGGAATACAAACATATACCCAGAAGGGGTCCAAACTCTGTTTATTCTTCAATAACCGCCTCCATTACGAAGGTTGATCAACAGACCTTGACTCTATGGAGTTCGTAGACTACCTGGCATCAATGACAACATCAAGATCTACTTGAATCACAAATATGTACCTAGAAGGTACAATTTGTTTATTCTTCAATAACTGACTCCATTACTGAGGTTGATCCACAGACCTTGACTCCATGGGGCTCGTAAACTACCTGGAACCTGTGAAACAACAAGAACTACTTGGAATACATATATACCAAGAAGGGGTTACAGAACTTTTTATTCTCCAATAAGTGTCTCCGGAGGTTGATCCAGACCTTGACTCTGAAGTTGGTTAACTCCTGGAGCCCACGGCAACAACAAGAACTACAAGGAATATAAACATAACCAGAAGGGTCACCAATTTGTTTATTCTTCAATAACTGCCTCTATTACGAAGGTTGATCAACAGACCTTGACTCTATGGAGTTCGTAGACTACCTGGCATCAATGATAACATCAAGATCTACTTGAATCACAAATGTACCTAGAAGGGTTGCACAATTTGTTTATTTTTCAATAACTGCCTCCATTACGGAGGTTGATCCACAGACTCTTCTATGGAGTTCGTAGACTACCTGGCATCAATGACAAAATCAAGATCTACTTGAAATACAAATATATACCTAGAAGGGTCGCACAACTTGTTGATTCTTCAATAACTGCCTCCATTTAGGAGGTTGATCCACAGACCTTGACTCTGTGGAGTTCGTAGACTACCTGGAGCCCACGACAACAAAAGAACTACTTGGAATACAAACATATACCGAAGGTTACAGAACTTGATTCTCCCTGTCTATTGAGGTTGATCAGACCTTGACTCTATGGAGTTGGTTAACTTCCTGGAGCCCACGACAACAACAAAAACTACAAGGAATACAAACATATACCAGAAGGGGTCACACAACTTTTTATTCTTCAATAACTGCTCCATTACGAAGGTTGATCAACAGACCTTGACTCTATGGAGTTCGTAGACTACCTGGCATCAATGACAACATCAAGATCTACTTGAAACACAAATATAATTTAGAAGGGTCGCAAAACTTGTTTATTCTTCAATAACTGCCTCCATTACGGAGGTTGATCCACCTTGACTCTGTGGAGTTCGTAGACTACCTGGAGCCCACGACAACAACAAGAACTACTTGGAATACAAACATATACCAAGAAGGGTCCACAACTTGTTTATTCTTAAATAACTGTCTCCATTACGAAGGTTGATCAACAGATCTTGACTGTGTGGAGTTCGTGGACTCGACAACAGCTAATACCACTGCGCATGCAAGCCTTTATTTTGTTTCTGAACATCCGCTGTACTTAGATCATCAAACCAACCTCCGAAACTAATCCAAATTTGCCTCATATAAATGTTGAAATTTTTACGCTCCCATAGGGCGTAAAAAGAGGAGCGTTATTTCGAATTTGGAGCGTAAAAGAGGGAGCGTTATTTAATTTTGAGCGTAAAGAGGAGCGTAAAAGGAGGGAGCGTAAAAGAAGGGAGCGTAAAAGAGGTTTTACAGTAGGAATGATGCAAGAATGATGCGGTACCCATATCATAGGTTTTCGTGAATTGATGCTTGCTTTAGCTAGCCTATTGAAACAAGTTTTCGGATATTATCAAGCATTAATATGAAAGGCATACTTGAAAGCTGTCGATTGAGGAACTACTACAGAAATCTATTCACAGGGTAGAAGCTATTAACGTTTGAAATCTTCAACACAGCGTAACGCGGCCGATTTAGAAATTTTGAAATGACACCCGGTATAGTAAAGAGACGTGTCCTACGTCAAACAGCTCTCTCTCTAGAGTCGATCTTGTGCCGATGTCTGGCACCGTGCTACGTCAGGTGACTATTCGAGAAAAAGACCTCATTATCGCCTCGATATATCTTCCTCCAAACACTGCGATATCTCGTAGATTCTCCACATCTGGTCGGTTATGCGCCGAGCCACGGTTGCTCGGAGATTTTAATCACAGACTGGGAAATCGTAGACGACAACCGTTCAACAACGACATACGACCGCGACGACTTCAATATGTCAATTTTGAATACAGGTGAAGTGGCACGAGTGGCTCCTCCAGCAAGAGATAGCCGTTCAGATCTTTCCATTTGTTCGAGCTCATTATCGCGATCACTTGGGGTGGTCCAAGATCCTCGGTAGTGATCACTTGCCGATCGAAGTCTCGATTTCCAGACGTAATCAATTTGTTTCTGTCGACCTCTCATATGACCTCACGAAGCACATCGATTAAGGCAATACGGAGACCATCATTGATGGCGTAATGTCGATAGAAGTACTTCCCTGCGAGAAGAGTACGAGTTGCTATCCCAGTTGATCCTCGACAGCGCTATTCAGGCACGACGCCGACTAGTGCCAGGAGCTTCGGTTCGTAGGAAACCACCCAGTCCGTGGTGGGATGTCGAGTTTACAGCTTTATTGCAGAAATCCGCCGCGTTTAAAGAATTTAAGTATGGTTCAGTACTTCACAAACGGTACATCGAGCTCGAGATCCAGTTCAAGAAGCCGTCAAAGTGAAACATATTGGCGCACTTTTGATGACGATTTATCGCGCGAGACCTCAATGAAAACTCTGTGGACTGTCGGGAGAAGAATGCGCAACGCGTCGTCCGTAAACGAAGATCGCGAAAGTGAAGCAAGAATCACGTGATACTTTGCTGACAGGGATGAGATGGATGGATGGATCGATATTGACGCTTGCCCTCCTTTCATGTAACAATTCCGCTCCAGGGATGGATAGAATCAGGTTCAACTTGCTCAAAAACCTCCCAGACGTCGCGAAGAGGCGCTTATTGAGCTTGTTCATCCAGCTACTCGAGTGCAACATTGTTCCGGATGATTGAGGCAAGTGAAGGTTAGCCATCCAGAATCCGAAAACCCGCGTCGGATTAAAATTCGTACCCAATCGCGATGCTATCCTGCTTCGGAAGCTTGAGAAGATGATTTTCTTCCGGTTAGATAAATGGATTGAATCAAATGATTTGTGTCAGATACACAATTTGGTTTCCGCAGGGAAGGAACGAACGACGTCTTGCGTTGCTTTTTCAGAAATTCAACAACATTCGTTAAAAAAAAAGCAAATGGGCTCTAGCTTTGGACATTAAGGAGTTTTAATTCAGTTTGCGTCGATGTTCATCTGACAAACTCCACGCGTGTGGACTTCACCAAGTTTAAACAATTATTTGCACAATCTGTTGTCAGAGAAGCGTATGAGTTTTTCTCATGGTGACTCGGCAACTTCAAGAATTAGCTCACATGGGTCTACCCAGAGCTTATGTTTAAGCCCACTTTACAATTTACGTCGAGACATTGATATGTGGTTAAGGAGCTTGCAGATGATTGTGTTATTCGCTTCGCGTTGTGTTGTATGATCGACTCATACGATGAGCCTTGTTCCGTGGATACTGATGAGCCAGGTATACACTATTCACTCGATCAAATCGCATCCCTACCTCCTGATTACTTTTTCACTTCACTGACAGTCTAAGCCTGGAGGCTGTTCGGTCAAAACCTAACACTCAGTGTATCTTCTGAATGGGATACGGATAGCTTTGAGTGCTTTATCACAATGGTCTTATACAATATGGCTTGGGTCCTTCTCATTGCTCGATCCCGGAATGAGAAAGGGACTCTCTTTGGTGGGCGCTATGGAAGGATATTTACGATTGGAAAATCACCTTCGATGAATTCTTCACACTAGTTCGTCAAGAAACCTTGAAACGTGTCGAAACGTCCTTGGTTAATAAATTGAATATGGGAAGAGGCTTCATTCGAACAATGTGTCGTTTAATGTCCAATCACCACATTAAATGCACATCTTTCAGAGTCTAAGAGAATCTCTGTGTCTGAGGATTACCAGGACATTGATCATGTCGTGTGCGTGAGGAGCATCGTGGCCCCAGATCTGCGCTTACTGAAAATCTCCGGGTCCGAGGAAAACAAACAGCCTATTAGGGAAGTGTTGTCCTTGAGCTCAGTACATGACCCTGGTCCACCAATTTTGAAAGTGTTGATGTAAGACTGTAATCATTTTCTGCCCATTCGTCGTTCTGTACCATTAATAAGCATATGCGGTATTTCGAAAAATTTCGTTTTAGGCAGTTCGAAGAAATTCGCGAAATTTCGCGGAATTTACAAGGCGAAATCTGATTTCTTGATTTCGTTTCGTTTCTAAAATAACAAAAATTTCGCTAGAAAAACTAGCTTAACGAAATTTAGGAATTTCGGAATTTCGAAACAAATTTAAACTTGAACAAGACTTTATATTATAAAATTTTGGCTGCGCGTGAACAAAATTGTAAAGTTTTTCAAAACTTTAGATTATATTTTTTTTCTATTAACGCTAATATAACCGGTGACCTGTCATTCAGCTGGCTTCTCTCTCTCAGGTTTATTTGATGCGCGGATCATTGCCTAATATTTTATTCAAAAGACACCTTTTTGTGTCTCCCTCGGACACCAAAAAAAGTATACCGAAAGGCTATTTGTTTTCTCCAAAAAATATAAACATATTTTAGATGTCTCGGAGCTTCATAGAATTATATACCGATCATCTATGGTCGGCGAATTGAGGCCCATTTTTGGCACTTATCCTTATCCAATTTGCTTGCGACTGGTTGCGGGAAACGGGAAATCTTATTAAATTCCCCCTAACACACGTGACTTGACCGAAAAATTGCGATGCGATTCTAACGCTTGGCGAATGCGATTCTGTCGCCATTGGAGTGGAAGAGTAACTGGAACATTGCCTACAGCGACCCATAACGATAAAATCGCGGCGACTAGTTTTGCCGTTGAAGGGCGATGAAATCACTCAGGTCTGGGGGAGCCTTTATATTGTTTCCTATTGACAAATGGATAGATCGAGGGTACAATTGACTCAAAGTTTCATAGCTTTTTGTTGAAAATTGACAAAATTAAACTTTGGGTTCAGAAATAATGACCAAAATACTATTTTGTACAAAAAGTGCACGTAAATAGTCTAGTTTTTTTTGGCACCTATTGTCAAACCATCAAGTTCGATTCAAATGGGAATCCTGTCTCATCATTTCATTGAAAATTGGCTGGATCGTACTATATAGACTCAAAAGTTATGGCAAAATACTATTTTCATTTGGTATACCAGAAAATCACCGATACCGTTAGGCGGATTAATCAGATTTTTTTTTTTTCCAAATAATTTCTGACTACACCACTGCAAATACAATGAAAACAAAATCTTTTTCGTCATTTAATTGCAGATTTGATTTTTTCTAGTGATTTGATTATCGGAGGATTCGATTATCCGGAGTGAAAAAAATCGATACTCCGGATAATCCCGGAGTCTGACCTGTATTTTTTCAATCAATGGTTCCATCATGAAGGGTAACCAGTAGACCTTAACTCTACGGGAGTTCGTAGATTACTTCGAACCCATGACAATAACAAATGGCCATGGAATGCGAAAAAAATACAGTTCATTTTAATTTATTTAGTCTACATCTTAACAGATAACACTAAAACCAACAATTTGACGCCACAATACACACGGTTCGAGGCCGCATCTCCCCATCCTCGAATATGCCCCTACGCTCGTCTAGTCATTTTGCACCTGATCTGCCGCAACTCGCTCGCTGCCGCTCCACGCAATCTCGTACCTGCCGGATCGAAAGCGAACACCATCTTTGCAGGGGTTGCTGTTCGGGTGCATTCTTGCAACATGTCCTGCCCAATGTACCCTTCCGGCTTTAGCTACCTTCTGGATACTGGGTTCGCTGTAGAGCTGAGCGAGCTCGTGATTCATTCTTCGCCGCCACACACCGTCTCTTGCACACCGCCAAAGATGGTCCTAAGCACCCATCTCTCGAATACTATGAGTGCTTGTAAGTCTTCCTCGAGCATTGCCTGAGCAGCACAAGCCAGACAAAAATGGTTGCAGCAACTTAATTGTGACTGAATCCGGTCGCATATGAGTTGCAGTAACCTATGTGAAATATGTGTGCTGCTAGGGTGTCCATGTTTCATGTCCGTAGAGGACTACCGGTCTTATTAACGTCTTGTACATGACACATTTTGTGCGGTGGCGAATCTTTTTCGACCGCAGTTTCTTCTGGAGCCCGTAGTAGGCCCGACTTCCACAGATGATGCGCCTTCGTATTTCACGACTAAAATTATTATCAGCCGTTAGCAATGATTTGAGGTAGACGAATTCCTCGACCACGCCGAAGGTATCCTCGTCTATCGTAACACTTATATACAGTATTGACCCGATTTTGTCATCTCTCCTACTCTGATTTTGTCGACCCCGCATTTTTGTCGTTCTTATTATTTTCAAATAATACCGCAAACTACAATGATTTTCGTGAAATAACGTTCACCGCCTGTGAAGGTTTATTATGAATTAATTCAGAGAACCTGTCAAGAATTTTGTGCCTCTTCGACAAGAAATTACGGATTCCGTTCACGTATTTTGCCTTTCCAAGTTAATGCCTTGAGTTAATGCCATATTAGAGAAACAAAAAAAAAATTAAAATAAAAATTGTTCCAATTTTGTCACATTGTCTATTTTATCACCCAGAATTCACTAGGAATGATAAAATCGGATATTACTGTACCAAGAAGAGGCCACCACAAGTGTTAAACGCTCAATAACTGCGTCCATTACGGAGCCCACGACCACAAAAAAAGAATTACTTCTTTAAAGACAAACATAGACCAAGAAGGGTCACACAACTTGTTTATTTTCAAATAACTGCCCACATTAAGGAGGTTGATTCACCGACCTTTGATTCTATGTTCGTAGACAACCTGAAGGTCACGACAACAACAAGAACTACTTTAAATACACACATATATAAGGAAGGGGTAACACAACTTGTTTATTCTTCAATAACTGCCTCCAATTCGGAAGTTGATCCACAGACCTTGACCCTTGGAGTTCGTAGACAACCTGAAGGTCACGAGCAACAACAAGAACTACTTGGAATACAAAAACATATATCAAGAAGGGGTCACACAACTTGTGCACTCTTTGATATCTGTCTCCATTATGAAGGTTGATCCACAGACCTTGACTCTTGGAGTTTGTAGACTACCTGGATACCACAGCAGCAAAAAGAACTATTTGGAATACAAACATATACCTAGAAGGGGCCACACAACTTGTTTATTCTTCAATAACTGCCTCCATTACTGAGGATGATCAACATACCTTGACTCTATGGAGTTCGTAGACTCCCTGGAACCAATGACAACAACAAGAGCTACTTGGAATGCAAACATATAACAAGAAGGGTCACACAACTTGTGCACTCTTCGATAACTGTCTCTATTACGGAAGTTGATCCGTAGTATTTGACTCTACGGAGTTCGTAGACTACCTGTAACTCACGACAATAACAAGAACTGCATGAAATACGAGCATATGCCTCAGAAGAGGTCTCCCAACTTTTTATTTTTAATAACTGTCTCCATTACTGAGGTTAATCCACAGACCTTGACTCTATGGAATTAGTAGACTACCTGGAGCCTACGACAACAACGAGAACTACTTGGAATACAAACATATACCAAGAAGGAGTTACACAACTTGTTTATTCTCCAATAACTGTCTCCGATACGGAGGTTGATCCACAGACCATGACTCTATGGAGTTCGTAGACTACCTGGCGTCAATGACAACATCAAAATCTACTTGAAATACAAATATATACCTAGAAGGGGTCGCACAACTTGTTAATTTTTCAATAACTGCCTCCATTACGATGGTTGATCCACAGACCTTGACTCTATGGAGTTCGTAGACTACCTGGCATCAATGACAACATCAAGATCTACTTGAAATACAAATATATACCTAGAAGGGGTCGCACAACTTGTTTATTCTTCACTAACTGCCTCCATTACGGAGGTTGATCCACAGACCTTGACTCTGTGGAGTTCGTGGACTACCTGGAGCCTACGACAACAACAAGAACTACTCGGAATACAAACATATACCAAGAAGGGGTTACACAACTTGTTTATTCTCCAATAACTGTCTCCGTTACGTAGGTTGATCCACAGACCATGACTCTATAGAGTTGGTAAATTTCCTGGAACCCACGACAACAACAAGAACTACAAGGAATACAAACATATACCCAGAAGGGGTCACATAACTTGTTTATGCTTCAATAACTGCCTCCATTACGGAGGTTGATCCACAGACCTTGACTCTGTGGAGTACGTAGACTACCTGGCATCAATGACAACGTCAAGATCTACTTGAAATACAAATATATACCTAGAAGGGGTCGCACAACTTGTTTATTCTTCACTAACTGCCTCCATTACGGAGGTTGATCCACAGACCTTGACTCTGTGGAGTTCGTGGACTACCTGGAGCCTACGACAACAACAAGAACTACTCGAAATACAAACATATACCAAGAAGGGGTCACACAACTTGTTTATCCTCCAATAACTGTCTCGGTTACGGAGGTTGATCCTCAGACCTTGACTCTATGGAGTTGGTTAACATCCTGGAGCCCACAGCAACAACAAGAACTACAAGGAATACAAACATATACCCAGAAGGGGTCACACAACTTGTTTATTCTTCAATAACCGCCTCCATTACGAAGGTTGATCAACAGACCTTGACTCTATGGAGTTCGTAGACTACCTGGCATCAATGACAACATCAAGATCTACTTGAATCACAAATATGTACCTAGAAGGTTGCACAATTTGTTTATTCTTCAATAACTGCCTCCATTACGGAGGTTGATCCACAGACCTTGACTCTATGGAGTTCGTAAACTACCTGGAGCCTACGACAACAACAAGAACTACTTGGAATACATATATATACCAAGAAGGGGTTACAGAACTTTTTTATTCTCCAATAAGTGTCTCCGTTACGGAGGTTGATCCACAGACCTTGACTCTATGGAGTTGGTTAACTTCCTGGAGCCCACGACAACAACAAGAACTACAAGGAATATAAACATATACCCAGAAGGGGTCACACAATTTGTTTATTCTTCAATAACTGCCTCTATTACGAAGGTTGATCAACAGACCTTGACTCTATGGAGTTCGTAGACTACCTGGCATCAATGATAACATCAAGATCTACTTGAATCACAAATATGTACCTAGAAGGGGTTGCACAATTTGTTTATTTTTCAATAACTGCCTCCATTACGGAGGTTGATCCACAGACCTTGACTCTATGGAGTTCGTAGACTACCTGGCATCAATGACAAAATCAAGATCTACTTGAAATACAAATATATACCTAGAAGGGGTCGCAATAAACTTGTTTATTCTTCAATAACTGCCTCCATTACGGAGGTTGATCCACAGACCTTGACTCTGTGGAGTTCGTAGACTACCTGGAGCCCACGACAACAACAAGAACTACTTGGAATACAAACATATACCAAGAAGGGGTTACAGAACTTGTTTATTCTCCAATAACTGTCTCCGTTACGGAGGTTGATCCACAGACCTTGACTCTATGGAGTTGGTTAACTTCCTGGAGCCCACGACAACAACAAGAACTACAAGGAATACAAACATATACCCAGAAGGGGTCACACAACTTGTTTATTCTTCAATAACTGCCTCCATTACGAAGGTTGATCAACAGACCTTGACTCTATGGAGTTCGTAGACTACCTGGCATCAATGACAACATCAAGATCTACTTGAAACACAAATATGTACCTAGAAGGGGTCGCACAACTTGTTTATTCTTCAATAACTGCCTCCATTACGGAGGTTGATCCACAGACCTTGACTCTGTGGAGTTCGTAGACTACCTGGAGCCCACGACAACAACAAGAACTACTTGGAATACAAACATATACCAAGAAGGGGTCACACAACTTGTTTATTCTTAAATAACTGTCTCCATTACGAAGGTTGATCAACAGATCTTGACTGTGTGGAGTTCGTGGATCATGACAACAGCTAATACCACTGCGCATGCAAGCCTTTATTTTATTTCTAGAACATCCGCTGTACTTAGATCATCTAAAACCAACCTCCGAAACTAATCCAAATTTGCCTCATATAAATGCTTGAAACTTTTTTTACGCTCCTATAGGGCGTAAAAAGAGGGAGCGTTATTTCGAATTTGGAGCGTAAAAAAAATGGCCGAGCGTTATTTGAAATTTTGAGCGTAAAAAGAGGGGCGTAAAAGGAGGGAGCGTAAAAGAAGGGAACGTAAAAAGAGGTTTTACAGTAATGGAATGATGCAAGAATGATGCGGTACCCATATTCATAGGTTTTCGTGAATTCGATGCTTTGCTTTGAAAACAGTTTTAGGCCTATTGAAACAAGTTTTCGGATATTATCAAGCATTAATATGAAAGGCATACTTGAAAGCTGTCGATTGAGGAACTACTACAGAAATCTATTCACTAGGGTAGAAGCTATTAACGTTTGAAATCTTTCAACACAGCGTAACGCGGCCGATTTAGAAATTTTGAAATGACACCCGGTATAGTAAAGAGAGACGTAAGTCCTACGTCAAAACAGCTCTCCTTCTATAGAGTCGATCTTGTGCCGATGTCTGGCACCGAAGCTGTCGCATGTCAGGTGACTATTCGAGAAAAAGACCTCATTATCGCCTCGATATATCTTCCTCCAAACACTGCGATATCTCGTAGAGATCTCTCGCACATCTGGTCGGTTATGCCCGAGCCACGGTTGCTCTTGGGAGATTTTAACTCCCACGGAACAGACTGGGGGAACTGTACGACGACAACCGTTCAACAACGACATACGACCTCCGCGACGACTTCAATATGTCAATTTTGAATACAGGTGAAGTGGCACGAGTGGCACCTCCAGCAAGAGATAGCCGTCTAGATCTTTCCATTTGTTCGAGCTCATTATCGTTGGACTGTACTTGGAAGGTGGTTCAAGATCCCCATGATAGTGATCACTTGCCGATCGAAGTCTCGATTTCCAATGGACGTAATCAATTTGTTTCTGTCGACCTCTCATATGACCTCACGAAGCACATCGATTGAGGCACATATGCGGAGACCATCATTGATGGCGTAATGTCGATAGAAGTACTTCCCCTGCGAGAAGAGTACGAGTTGCTATCCCAGTTGATCCTTGACAGCGCTATTCAGGCACGACGCCGACTAGTGCCAGGAGCTTCGGTTCGTAGGAAACCACCCAGTCCGTGGTGGGATGTCGAGTTTACACAGCTTTATTGCGAGAAATCCGCCGCGTTTAAAGAATTTTGGAAGTATGGTTCGATCGTACTTCACAAACGGTACATCGAGCTCGAGATCCAGTTCAAGAAGCTGGTCAAAGTGAAGAAACGTGGATATTGGCGCACTTTTGATGACGATTTATCGCGCGAGACCTCAATGAAAACTCTGTGGACTGTCGGGAGAAGAATGCGCAACGCGTCGTCCGTAAACGAAGATCGTGAAAGTGAAGCAAGAATCACGTGATACTTTTGCTGACAGGGATGAGATGGATGGATGGATCGATCATTGAATTCTCGCTTGCCCTCCTTTCATGTAACAATTCCGCTCCAGGGATGGATAGAATCAGGTTCAACTTGCTCAAAAACCTCCCAGACGTCGCGAAGAGGCGCTTATTGAGCTTGTTCATCCAGTTACTCGAGTGCAACATTGTTCCGGATGATTGGAGGCAAGTGAAGGTTATAGCCATCCAGAATCCCGGAAAACCCGCGTCGGATTAAAATTCGTACCGTCCAATCGCGATGCTATCCTGTCTTCGGAAGCTATTGGAGAAGATGATTTTCTTCCGGTTAGATAAATGGATTGAATCAAATGATTTGTTGTCAGATACACAATTTGGTTTCCGCAGGGGCAAGGGAACGAACGACTGTCTTGCGTTGCTTTCTTCAGAAATTCAACTAACATTCATTAAAAAAGAGCAAATGGGCTCAGTGCTTTTGGACATTAAGGGAACTTTTCATTCAGTTTGCGTCGATGTCTTATCTGACAAACTCCACGCGTGTGGACTTTCACCAAGTTTAAACACTTATTTGTACAATCTGTTCTCAGAGAAGCGTATGAGTTTTTCTCATGGTGACTCGGCAACTTCACGAATTAGCTACATGGGTCTCCCTCAGGGCTTATGTTTAAGCCCCTACTTTACAATTTTACGTCAGAGACATTGATGAATGCTGGTTAAGGCAGCTTGCAGATGATTGTGTTATATCTGCTTCGCGTTGTGTTGTATGAATTCGACTCATACGATGAGCCTTGTTCCGTGGATACTGATGAGCTAGCAGCTATACACTATTCACTCGATCAAATCGCATCCCCTACCTCCTGATTACTTTTTCATCTTCACTGACAGTCTAAGTTCCTTGGAGGCTGTTCGGTCAATAAAACCGGTTAAGCACTCAGTGTATCTTCTGAATGGGATACGGATAGCTTTGAGTGCTTTATCACAATGGTCTTATACAATCACCATGGCTTGGGTTCCTTCTCATTGCTCGATCCCGGGAAATGAGAAAGCGGACTCTTTGGCTAGGGTGGGCGCTATGGAAGGTGATATTTACGATTGGAAAATCACCTTCGATGAATTCTTCACACTAGTTCGTCAAGAAACCTTGAACAGATGTGTCGAAACGTCCTTGGTTAATAAATTGAATATGGGAAGAGGCTTCATTCGAACAATGTGTCGTTTAATGTCCAATCACTACACATTAAATGCACATCTTTTCAGAGTGGGGCTCTCGGAAGAGAATCTCTGTGTTTGCGCCGAGGATTACCAGGACATTGATCATGTCGTGTGGGCGTGCGAGGAGCATCGTGGCCCAAGATCTGCGCTAACTGGAGCGCTAATCTCCGGGTCCGAGGAAAACAACCAAAGATCATTAGGGAAGTGTTGTAGGGCCTTGATCTCGAGTACATGTCCCTGGTCCACCAATTTTTGAAAGTTGCTGATGTAAGACTATAATAATTGTCTGCCCATTCCCTTGTCTGTCGTACCCCATTAATAAGCATATGCGGTATTTCGAAAATTTCGTTTTAGGTGGTTCGAAATGAAATTCCGCGAAATTTCGCGGAATTTGAACAAGGCGAAATCTGATTTCTTGATTTCGTTTCGTTTCGTAAAATAACAAAAATCCGAAAAAAAAAAACTAGCTTCTAACGAAATTTAACACGGAATTCCGCGGAATTCAAATTTAAACTTGAACGAGACTTTATAATATCAAAAAAATTGGCTGCGAGGCTAAACAAAATTGTAAAGTTGTTTTCAAAACTTTAGATTATATTTTTTTTTCTATTAACGCTTACCACATAACCCCATTCTTAGTCGACAAATACGTATGTATAGTTTTCTTCTATAAAAAGTCTTCAGTGTTCTTCCAAGATTCAAATTTAAACTTGATAATATTTTTTTACTATTTGCACAATACGTGTGCGGAATCGGAATCAGAACAGAATCGAAGTAGGTCGCGAAGTGGAGTGGATGCAAAAATTTTACACCCTTCAATTTTTATTCCGGAGTGCCGTAATCTTTTAGGAATTTTGATTTTCAAGATATCTTTTTTTTTTTTTTGTGTCTTTATTAAAGAGACTTTCAGCCCGAGGCTGGCTCGTCTCCGCTTTCAAGATATCTGAAGAATATCTAAATAGAAAATAAAGTTCCTTGAAGCCGCAAAGGAGACGAGAAATGGGAGCATCATCGTGTATCGTTATTTGAAAGTCGGAGCCCTCACTACAACGCACTACGGCACTACTCTCCCGGCAACTGGAAGTAGTTGATTGATTACAGTCTGTATCCAAGATAAGTATCGAGAGAAGTCATTGCAATATTTGTCATTACACATTTGATATAATTCAAGACTGTTAATATTTCCTTTTTCCTGTATGTGATCTTGAGAAGCGTCAATATTGCTTAGAAGTTTTGTTTGATAAACATTTTGTTTGAAAAGTATCGCTCTATTTTTAAGATATTTTCATTACTATTTAATTTGTGCTTTTCATATACACGTAGCCTAAAATAATGTGCACTTCTAAAACCGAACTTTCAATCAGCGGCTTTGGACCCAGGTCGATGAATTGTGATGATGACTGTTTATATTTGCATATGTATATGTGCTTGTGTGTTTGTGTACGAATGTGTAGGCAAAAAGAACTTGCTCTTATTGGTAGCGTGTTAACTAAAATAGAAGGTATAAAATATCGCAAAATTTAAAAATGCATGCTGAACGTTGAAAATTTCCTATTTTTTATGGGGCTTCGAGGTTATTATTTATTATTTAATCAGACTAAGGCCGAAGTGGCCTGTGCGGTATGTGAGAGTCTTCTCCATTCGGCTCGGTCCATGGCTACACGTCGCCAACCACGCAGTCTACGGAGGGTCCGCAAGTCATCTTCCACCTGATCGATCCACCTTTCCCGCTGCGCACCTCGCCTTCTTGTGCCCGTCGGATCGTTGTCGAGAACCATTTTCACCGGGTTACTGTCCGACATTCTGGCTACGTGCCCGGCCCACCGCAGTCGTCCGATTTTCGCGGTGTGAACGATGGATGGTTCTCCCAACAGCTGATGCAACTCGTGGTTCATTCGCCTCCTCCACGTACCGTCCGCCATCTGCACCCCACCATAGATGGTACGCAGCACTTTCCTTTCGAAAACTGCCAGTGCGCGTTGGTCCTCCACGAGCATCGTCCAGGTCTCGTGTCCGTAGAGGACTACCGGTCTAATTAGCGTTTTGTAGATTGTCAGTTTGGTACGGCGGCGAACTCTATTCGATCGGAGCGTTTTGTACGTACGATTTCCAGCCACTATGCGTCTCCGAATTTCTCTGCTGGTGTCATTTTCGGCAGTCACCAGTGAGCCCAAGTACACAAATTCTTCTACCACCTCGATTTCGTCACCACCGATGCAAACTCGCGGTGGGTGGCTCACATTGTCTTCTCTTGAACCTCTTCCTATCATGTACTTCGTCTTCGACGTGTTGATGACTAGTCCGATCCGCTTAGCTTCCCTCTTCAGTCTGTTGTAGGCTTCCTCCATCTTCTCAAAGTTACATGCCATAATATCTATGTCGTCGGCGAAGCCAAATAGCTGGACGGACTTATTGAAAATTGTACCACTCGTGTTAATCCCTGCTCTTCGTATTACCCCTTCCAAAGCGATGTTGAATAGCAGACTCGAAAGATCATCACCTTGCCGTAACCCTCTGCGGGTTTTGAAGGGACTCGAGAATGCCCTGAAACTCGAACTACGCACATCACCCGATCCATCGTCGCTTTGATCAACCGTGTCAGTTTATCCGGAAAACCGTGTTCGTGCATTAGCTGCCATAGCTGGTCCCGATCGATTGTATCATATGCGGCTTTGAAGTCGATGAATAGATGATGTGTGGGCACGTTGTATTCGCGGCATTTCTGCAGTACTTGGCGAATGGCGAACACCTGGTCCGTGGTGGAGCGTTCGCCCATAAAACCCGCCTGGTACTGCCCCACGAACTCCCTTGCAGTTGGTGCTAGTCGACGGCATAAAATTTGGGAGAGTACCTTGTAGGCGGCGTTCAGCAATGTGATTGCGCGGTAGTTGCTATAATCCAGCTTATCGCCCTTTTGTAGATGGGACACACGACACCTTCCATCCACTCCTGCGGCAAAACTTCCTCCTCCCAAATCTTGGTAATGACCCAGTGCAGCGCTCTAGCCAGTGCCTCACCACCGTGTTTAAATAGCTCTCCTGGTAGTTGGTCAACCCCAGGGGCTTTGTTGTTCTTCAGCCGGCCAATCTCCTCCTGGATTTCCTGGAGATCCGGAGCCGGTAGAATTATGTCCTGCGCGCGTTCTCCCAGGTCCATCACCATACCGCCATCTTCGTCTGCCACATCGCCATTCAGGTGTTCTTCGTAGTGCTGCCGCCACCTTTGGATCACCTCACGCTCGTTCCCGTTTTTCACGAAGGTTCCCGTTTATGTCCTTACACATATCAGGCTGTGGCACGTGGCCCTTACGTGAACGGTTTAACTTCTCATAGAACTTTCGTGTGTTATTAGCGCGGTACAGTTGCTCCGTTTCTTCACGGTCTCGATCTTCCTGCTGGCGCTTTTTCCTCCGGAAAATCGAGTTTTGTCTGTTCCGCGCCTGTTTATATCGTGCCTCGTTCGCCCTCGTGCGGTGTTGCAGCAATCTCGCCCATGCTGCATTCTTCTCTTCCACTAACTGCTCACATTCGCCGTCATACCAGTCGTTTCTCTGATCCGGGGGCACCGTGCCAAGTGCAGCGGTTGCGGTGCTACCAATGGCGGATCGAATATCTCTCCAGCCATCTTCAAGAGACGCTGCGCCTAGCTGCTTTTCCGTTGGAAGTGCCACTTCCAGCTGCTGCGCGTATTCTTGGGCTAGTCTACCATCTTGTAGCCGCCCAATGTTAAGCCGCGGCGTCCGACTTCGACGCGTGTTGTACACCGTCGAGAGTTTTGAGCGCAGGCATACTGCAACGAGGTAGTGGTCGGATTCAATATTCGCACTGCGGTAAGTGCGGACGTTCGTGATGTCGGAGAAGAATTTACCGTCGATTAGAACGTGGTCGATTTGGTTTTCCGTTTCTTGGTTAGGTGATCTCCATGTGGCCTTGTGGATATTTTTGCGGGGAAAGAAGGTGCTTCGGACTACCATTCCGCGGGAGGCTGCGAAGTTTATGCATCGTTGGCCGTTGTCATTCGATACGGTGTGCAGACTATCCGGTTCGATAACCGGTCTATACATTTCCTCCCTTCCTACCTGTGCGTTCATGTCACCGATGACGATTTTAACGTCCCGCAGTGGGCATCCATCGTATGTCTGCTCCAGCTGTGCGTAGAACGCTTCTTTCTCGTCGTCGGGTCTCCCTTCGTGTGGGCAGTGCACGTTGATGATGCAATAGTTGAAGAAACGGCCTTTAATCCTCAGCTTGCACATCCTTGCGTTGATTGGCTGCCACCCAATCACGCGTTGGCGCATCTTACCCAGCACTATGAAGCCGGTTCCCAGCTCGTTGGTGGTGCCACAGCTTTGGTAGAAGGTAGCCGCTCGATGCCCGCTTTTCCACACTTTCTGTCCTGTCCAGCAAATCTCCTGCAGCGCCACGACGTCGAAGTTGCGGGATGTAATTCATCGTAGATCATCCTGTCGCAACCTGCAGAAACCTAGCGACTTGCAATTCCATGTTCCAAGCTTCCAATCGTGATCCTGTATTCGTCGCCTAGGTCTTTGCCGATTATATCGAGTCGCATTATCTCTTATATTGTTCGTAATGATTGGTTTTCTAGGCGGCTTATTGGGCCAGCGCAAACCTCCTGTCTCGTCGGAGGGCCGTCGTGTCAGGGGCTGTTTAGCGTCCCACCTAACACCAGGACTTGGGCTTGTGCGCTTTGAGCGGCACACGGTCGCTTTGGTGGGGCCTACTTGCGGATACATGCAGCTTTTTATAGAGGTTTAACAGGGCCCACTGTCAAACCCCACCACATCCTAGGCAAGCCCCACAACTCGCAGATGGCCTGGGGAGGGATCGTCAAGCCCTTGGACATAGTCCCTGCTGCCCTGCTGGCTTCCGAGGTTATAGCTGGTATAAACGTGGCCATGCGTTGGATCGTTTTTTCGGATTCCGACATGGGGATGGAGTGTCTTCTTCCAAGGACTTCAAAAAAGAAACGATCCCACATAGCCTCTACAGAAATTGGAAAATTGGATACGAGAAAGTATGTACGTTGAGCAAAATTCTGCGACAAGCTCGGTCGCCTAGTGACTGCCGCTTCTGCTATGAACCTAGATATAAGTGAGAAATCTTTAAAATTGAATTATGTATTTCAAAATTGCGTAAAATTATAGCTATCGTAAAATACTCTTTTTCCTCTAAGCGTTTTACTCATCATCAAATTTATCATTCCTGGAATACCAATAAGCACACTAAACTCAAATTCAGTTCACAAACAGTGTAGTGATTGCGATATCACAATCTGGAATTTTTTCACACTTTGTCCCACTCACGCAAGTGAAACGGCAAAAGGGATGACCACGAAGCATCTCAGCAGACATTTCACAATCGAGGGTATTATCGTTCATCGAAAATGAAGAAGAATATGTAATACTAAACGATATTCCGTTATTGTTATAATGAATAGGATAGATTGTTATTGTTACATAATTACCACGGTTGTCAGCACTTCCACCCAATAACAAAGTTTCTTTTAAAATACACCCCTTGTTGTCTTATGCAGAGTGTAAAATAATCGATTTTTTTTTTGCAGTCCATTTTTCTTCATTTGTCAGTTCACTTCCGACACATTCATAGTCGGCTCTGGACAGTCAATATTCAGTTGAATATTAGTCATTGAATATTTATGCACATTTTACAAATTGATAAATTATCTGAAATCTGAACACGTTTCAAATGAGTAAAGTGATTTATCACACAGGACTGAATCCGATTTTCATCCGCGAGGCACTTTCAACGGTAAACATCAACATAAACAATGCTAATTATGTTTTTCCTGCACATAGTGAACACACTCAGTGACAGTCGAATGAATGAGTTCGTAGCCGTCTGACTATGTCATTCTATGTTTTGAATATTCATGCGATGTTTGTCAAAATTCGGACCGAAGTTGCTTCATGAAGATGAATATTTTAAGCTCTGGTCTTATGTTATTTTGGCCAACTTTCCGATCAAGTTGAGTATTGTGAAATGTCCACTTTTATTTTGTCAAAATCCTTTGATTTCGAACAATTTTTTGTCCAATCAAAATTGAATTTTGAATATAAGGTAAATCACTACTTGGGCCTATGGACCCGGTTCCCGGCTCACTGCATAGAAAACTAATGATTTACACTGTTTGGATGCCGTAGGTTAATGATTGATAATTTTTTAGAAGTCTCCCATTTATTTTTCACAATACTCAATATTTTTCAATCACTTTTTTTACTCCTAATTGATCCAATTGTAGAAAAAAAAATGTAGATTTCAAAATTCGTTCTCCGATGCCACACCACTGAGCCGGAGTGAATCTTTCCACTTTTACAAAACGGTATCATCGAATAAACACCTACCTGAAAATCATCACAGAGCTCGATACAACCATTGCTTGAAGCTGTTAATCACCACACCATAATTCTAAACACAAGCACTCCAATTATTTCTATTTGTTCGTTTCACTAGAACTTATTTAAACATATTAGAATACATTTTAAAATGTATTCTCAAACCGATCAAAAATTCACCTCGGCCCAAGAACTTCTAGCCGAACCGTGCTGCCAAAAGGCCAGAATTATGAAAATAATCCTTCATCTTTAATAGGAAAATTGTCTAATACGTTGACGCTATCATGTTATTTATAATTCTCTCGATTTCAAAAGGTGGAAAAAGCATTGTTTTTAAGTATTTGGAAGAAATTTGGATGAGTAAATATATCTTCTCAACTTGTTGTCGTGGAACGTGCATATTTTTGTTTACGTCGCATTTTCTACCGTCCCGAGAGAGAATGAGAGTAAAATGTTGAGAGATTGAGCGAAATTTTGCTTAGGCCGGGAACCGGTTTTGAAGTCGGCCGGAAATTAAATCGCTATGACTGAAATTAGTGCTGGACCTCGTTAATTTAAATCAAATAAAAGCTTTTTTGAACGATATTTAGCTTGAATAGCTATTTTTTAAGCAGAAGTGAACCCCAATGCAGTATTATACAGACCACAAAATTCAGCAGAAGTTGCTTCCTGTCATAAATATCAATTAAATAATGCAGTCGTACGCATGTTAGGCCGGGAATGGGGTAAGAAACCCTACATTGAAGGTATGAAGTATACATTTAAAATGCGAGGGTTGATATAGAAATATTAAAATATAAATATAAAAAATAAACATTAGGTACAATTAAAATAAAAAAAATACATTTTTGCAATTCCTGATCATAATACCTGGTTTACAGTTGTCATTTGAGTGATAAAACGGCCTACTTTTCCATACCAACAGAATGGGTGCTTTAATGACCATTATGCAACTCAAATGGGTTGCATAATATTCATTATAGCACTCATTTGGGTGCTATAATGAAAAACCTACATCGGGACAGTAGTTACTTGACTACATTTAGCTGAATTAGTTTGGTTGAGTGTTTAAATAGTGTACTCTAAGCGTCTCGTGATAAATGAAATGGTTTGTTGGACATAACATCACAATTTTCCAAAGGCAATTGCATTCATCGCTTCATAGCTTTTCAAGCTATTCAATTTGGCACGATAAGATGGAATCTTATTGTTCTCTGCCGCAACATAGTTTATTGGCATGAATGATCATGTGGAGTAAATTCGATTGCACAATTTTGGTAATGATTTATCATATTAAAGCCCATTTTTCGTCATTGCAAAAAATAGCGTGTGCAACTCGTTGCAAAACTCGATTTTTTCAGCACTCGTAGTATTTATCCAACTCGGCAAGCCTCGTTGGATAAACGTACAACTCGTGCTGAAAAAATCATCTTTTTGCAACTAGTTGCACAAACTACTATTAAAATAAACGGTGTGAAATGTGAAAAATATTTATCTTTATAATACATGTTAAGGTTTGTGTATTCAATAACCCTAGAGAGTATATTTTGTGAGTGCAAGTTTTTTCGTGTTTTGTGTTGGACGCATAACGATCGTGCGTTTATCGAAATGTCCGGTTCGGGCGGGCGATTAAATTTTTTTATCATTAGGTATTTTTGCCTTTCTCGTATACTAAGTATACGGTAAGTTATGGCCAATACACAAATTCATACAAAAAACTAACAGTGGGTAATGTCTGTGACATAACCGCGAAGTGGACGTAGGACTTGGCTTGATCATGCATGTAAAAATAAATATTTTGCTCAGCATTATTACACATTTCGTTACCAATCTAGAGAAAAAATATCAAAATGGAAGGCTATCAATCGATTTTTTATCTAATGTTGATTTTTTTTGTCATTGATGAAAGTATGTAAAAAGATAATTCTTTGATTTCTAGAGACGCAATATCATCATCCCTGTCCGGGCTGACAATAGTCATTCTCGTCGTATGAAGAAAGCGAAAAAAATATAGTCTTCGTCATAACATTGCCCGACGTGACACCTATTCGGTTTCTGCATGCCGCATGCCTACCACGAAGATAGTCGTGAAGCCAAAAGTAAAAAGACGATTTCCGTCGTCACTACTTCATATAATCGATTGCACGTCATTATAGACGGAGTAGTTAAAAACATAATGACGTCTAGAATAAAGAAATAGTACGAATTTTGGTAACATAAATGTTTCGATAGCATTTATAACATCTTCATACGTTACTTCAAATTCATTTTCACAAAGAAATAATAAAAATCTTCGCTGGGCAGCTGCCGCTTGAAGAATAATTGTACGTCGCTACTGCGGTTTTTCTTGCTGCGACGATGACTATTGTCAGGCCTGTCCCTGTCGCTGGATGATGGTTCTCTACCGACCGGTCAAGATAAAATTTGAGCAGGAACTAAACTCGCGTGAGCCATGATTTTATCATTATATCAGAACTCTAGCCGAAGCTCCGCCCCTTTGATGAATAAGACCATAAGACATCGTTTGCTCACTGCTAGTCGTGGGTAATTAAAGTGACAAAACATTTCAAAATTATTATTTTCTAAATAATAACTAATGAATAAAAGAATTCACTATCAAAATAATTATATATGGGACATTCGAAGTATTTTCAATGCCATAATTGCCAAAAAAAGATGAACTATAGCATAGGAAATCCGCCGAAGCTCCGCCTTTTCGATGAATAATACCATTGTAAATCAGCTGATGGCTACACTATTACATTGATCAATAAAGCTAATGATTTCTTCGTCACAGCATTGCAACTTAAGCCGATGTTCCACCTCTTCGATGAATACATCGCAAAACATTTGTTGGTTCTACCTTTACGTTGACCAACCAAGCAAAAATGATTTGTCACATATATAGTATATAGTATAGTATATTAACAACATGGTCCACTTCGAGAATCCCCATATATTGGGCAACAGACAGCACATACACAACATCTTGGGTTACCAAAGATGACTAATGCCTAAAAATGATTGCCAGGGGTGCGATAATTGCAAATATTACACTAATTTCACAATTTTTGGAAATTTTAATTACATTTTTCAACATTTCATTTTTAAACTAAGATTCCAAAATGGGATCATGTGATGATTTCTAGCACATTATTTCGACATGTTATGCTGCACATTGAATTATACGTTTAAGCACCCCTCGCAATGTCTCTTCATTTCTTGTCTTTTGTGATACCGCGACGCTACTGAGTTAAATCTTCAAATTAGCTAGAGTGGTAATAGTGGTAATAGAGTATACTTGCTGAAACACAAAATCACGTTAACCAAGAATATTCAAAAGCTTTATACCAACGTTTGAAAGTTACTCAAAATTCAGTAGCTATTTACCCATTCACATCAACAAATAAATCAAATTTTAAATTGAAATATTTAGACTCAAAACAGTGACAATTTTTGGAATTCTAATGGAGAAATTTCAAAAAATTTCGTTGAAATCTTAGAATAAGAAACGCATTTTCTTTTGTCGTGAGCGAGGAAGACAGAATTTTGTAACAATTCATCGCCAGGAACGCGAATTAATAAAATTGTCACGCAAACGCTCTCTAATTAGTTGATTGTACTACATTTTCTAAATGATTCTATTGCGAAAAACTCTTTAGTAAGTATATTAGTGGTTCTGGAAAGATCCATTCACAATTTTAGATGTAAATTTCCTCTTGAGCGGTTCAACTGGGAGTTTATGATTGTTTAAAACATTATGAATCGATGTCTGCAGGAATACCAAACGCTTAACCGCTGCTGCCATCGGCCGAGAAAACTTGATCAGTAGTGTTGTCGTCGACACTCTATCGTCACACACCTCCGTGCCGCGCTTACTTTTGGCTTCTCGACAATGCCGGGCTGAAAATGCCGATGATGGTGACCTGAGAATGCTGACGATTCTGCCCTTAAAAATGCTTAGGATTGCGAATGCGTGGCTGAGACGATGATGCAACCGTTCAAAAATTCCGACGATGCGCTGCTGTTCTGGCTTTGCCTGTTTCGGTCAGATTGAGAGGAAAAATTCGCACTGCGCTATTTTAAGCCTTCTTAGCAGACCTAGCGTGAGCTCATTCGTTGACGTCTGCACCAATCAGAACGTGGTAATGGAATGATGCAAGAATGATGCGGTACCCATATTTATAGGTTTTCGTGAATTCAATGTTTTGCATTGAAAACAGTTTTAGGCCTATTGAAACAAGTTTTCGGATATTATCAAGCATTAATATGAAAGGCATACTTGAAAGCTGTCGATTGAGGGGTTAACTGCAGAAATCTGTTCACTAGGGTAAAAGCTGTTACCGTTTGAAATCTTTCAACACAGCGTAACGCGGCCGATTTAGAAATTTTGAAATGACACCCGGTATAGTAAAGAGAGACGTAAGTCCTACGTCAAAAGTTTGCTTGTCCCGCTACAGATGTGAAATATCGCGAGGAATGTCAACTTTGTAAACATCAGCATCGTAATTACTTAAGTACCCAAAAATCCTTTCCTTTCCTACTGCATTATTGTATTCCCTAACCTCGACCAAACCGCGAGTCTTTCGGTTCCCCAACACTAACACGGCAAATGAGCCTTCCAAATAAACGAAAGATCTTAAAAAATGGAACATTTCCATTTTAAACCAAAACGTGTTCGTCGGCAGTTCATTTTTTAGGGTTTTTCAAAAATTACCTTCTGAATTCTTTGTAACAGAAAAATGACCTCATTTGCCACTCCCGAAATCTCACGGAATCAAAACGTGTCTCAGGTTCAA
>NC_085139.1:280247211-280273213 GCF_024139115.2 Armigeres subalbatus | reverse complement strand
ATCTCAATTTCTCTGTCATAAGACGAGTTAAGCACAATTCCATTTAATTCCACCACCTCGTAACACTTTTACATATACAGTCAAACCTCCATGAGTCGATATTGAAGGGACCATCGACTCATGGAAAAATCGAGATGTGGAGTAGCAAAACCTTGGAAAGCTCTTTGGAGGGACCATCACAGTAACCCAGAAAATATTTTTTAGTATGGAATAATTTGCTTCCATGAGTCGATATCGAGTCATAGAACATCGACTCATGGAGGTTTGACTGTACGTATTTCGGCCTCAACCATATGGTCGTCTTCAATGCCTCGTACTTTACTCGACTTAAAGAAAACAATAGCTGCTTAAGCTTTTCTTCAAGTCGAGTTAGGTAAGAGACACTGAAGACGACCTTTCAGTTGAGGTCGAAATACGTATATGTAAAAGTGTTACGAGGTGGTGGAATTAAATGAAATTGTGCTTAACTCGTCTTATGACACTAAAAAAAGAGCTAAATAATTTTCTTGAATCTCAATTTATTGAATTTTTAACAGCTCCAACCGTTTATATTCCGTTTTCGGGCTGCCACAGGCTCTACTGTTCCTGGTGATCGAAAAATCATTGACAGTGTGTTCATTTCCGATCTTTTTGATGATTTTGTTGACTTATGTTTACTCGAAATTCAATAAGCTTTGACAATAGATGCTATTTTGTTGGACTTTAACTGTTTTATCTCTTTTTCAAAAATTGCAGTTCGTTGACAGTGAAAATTATAATATAATATAAAGCGAACTCCATCAAAATTGAATAATCTGTATGTTTTATATCGTCATGTAAAAGTGTTCCCTCAATAAACTGAATAGTTCTTATGAGTTACTGTAATCAATTCGGTCTGCATTAAGCTGCTAGGTTTGAGAGACCTACCCGTGAGTAATAGAAAGTATTTTCCATAGAAAGTCTGAAAAAAAATTCTCGTCTGAAAGTCTGAAAAAATCATGAAAATTTTACTTGGGGCTTCAGAAGAGTTTCTTGTTTAGATCAGGAGTATTTCCCGAAGAATTTTAGAAAAAAAAACCTTGATTGATCTGAAGCAAGTGCACGTTTCAGCAGCTAGCAAATGTTGATCAATAACGGCGCCGGCCAAGTCCTTACGGTCAGTCAGTATAGCAGAGTTTTTTCGTTTCGATGAGACAGAAGCAAGCGTTTCACGGGCCAAGTGATAATCTTTTTTCTTTGTTTACAGTGAGGAGATATGCGCTCACTTTCGCCGCACCACTATGCTTTATTTATGTAGATTTTAGGTTACTTGTGATGACACGAAAAGGCTAGGATATGAAAGAAAACCAGCAGCACAGACATCCAGATGTAACACTTCTTTCCAATCCACCGTACATGAATTATGTCTGCAATAAGTCCTGCAGAGGCGCTAGCAGTCAAGCACTTCGACATTTGACACTAGAAATGCCAATCATTGAGGCGACGCTTTATTTTGCATCACAGTAAGCGCCTTTCAGTGAGAAGCAAATAATAAACAGTCAAACGTCAACTTTGGTTTTTCATGAGGAAGCTCAAAATGTGCATTGGAGCAGCTCTTACAATTTGAAAAAAGCTTTTATTAGATCGGATCAAATCGAGAATCGCTAATCGTTTTGGGAGCAAAAGTTTGTTGGCCTTAGGTATAGTTTCGGGAGAAGCATTTTGTATTCAGACTTTGAATACCAGTAGTACAGATCTTCTTAGCGAATGAGCGGTCAATCATGTTTACTAGAAGAAAAGAGCAAACTATTTGCTTCCCAACGAATAAAGTATCCACCTTGTTGGTTGCACCTTTATGAAAAAAAAATGGTTTAGATCAGGTTCAATCGAGATGCGGTGCAGACTCTACCCAACTTCAGAAATGTTTGAAAGGCATCAATTAAAATTATTTTCATAATCTAGGCGAATATTTTCATCCGGTATTGCATTATACAGTGCATTACTTCTACAGGTTAAATTAGCGTGAATACGTGGAACACCCTATACTCATTTTACACTCATCTTCCGGATATCATAACGTAACTAAAATGAGAATATCACATGGGCTCAAACTGTTCTAATCAATTCATTTCATTTATTTAGTTAACATCTAAACAGATAACACTGAATCAACAATTTGACGCCACAATGCACGGTTCGAGGCCGCATCTCTCCACCCTCGGATACGCCCCACGCTCGCCAAGTCGTTCTGCACCTGGTCTGCCCATCTCGCTCGCTGCGCTCCACGCCGTCTCGTACCTGCCGGATCGGAAGCGAACACCATCTTTGCAGGGTTGCTGTCCGGCATTCTTGCAACATGTCCTGCCCATCGTACCCTTCCGGCTTTAGCCACCTTCTGGATACTGGGTTCGCCGTAGAGTTGGGCGAGCTCATGGTTCATTCTTCGCCGCCACACACCGTCTTCCTGCACACCGCCAAAGATGGTCCTAAGCACCCGTCTCTCGAATACCTGAGTGCTTGCAAGTCCTCCTCGAGCATTGTCCATGTTTCATGTCCGTAGAGGACTACCGGTCTTATTAACGTCTTGTACATGACACATTTGGTGCGGTGGCGAATCTTTTCGACCGCAGTTTCTTCTGGAGCCCGTAGTAGGCCCGACTTCCACAGATGATGCGCCTTCGTATTTCACGACTAACGTTGTTGTCAGCCGTTAGCAAGGATCCGAGGTAGACGAATTCCTCGACCACCTCGAAGGTATCCCCGTCTATCGTAACACTGCTTCCCAGGCGGGCCCTGTCGCGCTCGGTTCCGCCCACAAGCATGTACTTTGTCTTTGACGCATTCACCACCAGTCCAACTTTTGTTGCTTCACGTTTCAGGCGGGTGTACAGTTCTGCCACCTTTGCAAATGTTCGGCCAACAATGTCCATGTCATCCGCGAAGCAAATAAATTGACTGGATCTGTTGAAAATCGTACCCCGGCTGTTACACCCGGCTCTCCGCATGACACCTTCTAGCGCAATGTTGAACAACAGGCACGAAAGTCCATCACCTTGTCTTAGTCCCCGGCGCGATTCGAACGAACTGGAGTGTTCGCCCGAAATCTTCACACAGTTTTGCACACCATCCACCGTTGCTTTGATCAGTCTGGTAAGCTTCCCAGGAAGCTGTTCTCGTCCATAATTTTCCATAGCTCTACGCGGTCTATACTGTCGTATGCCGCCTTGAAATCAACGAACAGATGGTGCGTTGGGACCTGGTATTCACGGCATTTTGAAGGATTTGCCGTACAGTAAAGATCTGGTCCGTTGTCGAGCGGCCGTCAACGAAGCCGGCTTGATAACTTCCCACGAACTCGTTCACTAATGGTGACAGACGACGGAAGATGATCTGGGATATCACTTTGTAGGCGGCATTAAGGATGGTGATCGCTCGAAAGTTCTCACACTCCAGTTTGTCGCCTTTCTTGTAGATGGGGCATATAACCCTTCCTTCCACTCCTCCGGTAGCTGTTCGGTTTCCCAGATTCTGACTATCAGTTTGTGCAGGCAAGTGGCCAGCTTTTCCGGGCCCATCTTGATGAGCTCAGCTCCGATACCATCCTTACCAGCTGCTTTATTGGTCTTTGCTGTTGAATGGCATCCTTAACTTCCCTCAAGGTGGGGCTGGTTGGCTTCCATCGTCCGCTGAACTGACGTAGTCATCTCCTCCGCTGCCTTGACTTTCACTGCCTGTACTCTCAGCGCCATTCAGATGTTCCTCGTAGTGCTGCTTCCACCTTTCGATCACCACACGTTCGTCCGTCAAGATGCTCCCATCCTTATCCCGGCACATTTCGGCTCGCGGCACGAAGCCTTTGCAGGATGCGTTGAGCTTCTGATAGAACTTGCTTGTATCTTGAGAACGGCACAGCTGTTCCATCTCCTCGCACTCCGCTTCTTCCAGGCGGCGTTTCTTCTCCTGAAAAAGGCGGGTCTGCTGTCTCCGCTTCCGTCTATAACGTTCTAATCAATAAGGAAACTTTTTTGGTAAATAGAAAACGTTCAATAAACGAACATCAATGGCTATGTGATTCTGGTTCAACAAATATAAACGAGGTATTACCATAGCAGCGCTGATAGGGAATGATCAAGCATCGCTTGCATGCGTGGACATAGAAGTTGGAAATAGGGCACGGTATACAGAATCAAGGTAGGCTCGTTAAAAAGTGACAGTTCAAAAGTGATGTGATTGCTATTGCAGTATGAACGAGTGCAAAGGCAGGCCAAACTAACCCGGCCAAAACGCCCCTCTTTGATTATAGAAAACTATAACTAACTAAGGGTCAAAATCAGTTGGTACCTATAAATATTTGTAAAGCCATCATCCTATGTGAATATGGAAGTATTTTTGTATTACGTAATAAAAATAATAGAAAAATACAAAAAGTTACAGTTTTGATGTAACTTTTAATGTTTGTTTGCTCAACATTCTGGAGCGACGCTTGCATACTGTCCGCAAAACTTGCACTGGAACACTCAGTTGGGCAACCAAATAACTATTCTCAGTGGTTAATATAATATAAAATTGCTTGCATCTTCAAAACTGTAAAATTTTTCAAAAATATGTTTCACTGGTCAAAATGCCCCAGTGTATGCAGGACGATATGGACGATCAACCGGATACAAGAGCAGCGAGCTTGCAGCAGTTGCTACCAAATTATATGGAAACTTTTGAAATGTAATTCCAACCTGCTTAAATGGACTTATGATGGTTTTTTAATGTCAAGCACATAAGGATTTGTAACCTTTTTATTATGGGATTGATAAAATACTAATGAAGGGCTATGGAACGTCTTTGGTTGAGGTGGGCGTATTGCCCAGGCACTTTATGAAATCCATTTTTTCACGACTTTTCAAAAATGCTTTATTACGTGTTATCTGTAATATTTTTATATGACTACTGACGGGCAATACATTTGCGACTTCCTGAACTACCAAATAACACAAACTTTGCATAAATTGCGTTGAAAAGTAAAAAGTTATCAAGGAGTTGCCTTAGGGGGGGCATATTATACCGTCTTACCCTAAAGGCGTTGCGTTGCTTTCAGAAGTACAGGGGATGGACAAAATAATTAGGATAGGCAAATTTTGGGTAAAATTAGATGAGTTGCAACTACCTTAGTTATCATCCGATTTTGAGAATTCAGGCATGCCTGAACTAGAAAATTAATGCAGTTTGACGGTATGTCCATGGAACCGACTATGGTCACCGGATTCCGGAGATATTCCGGGTTTTTCGTAGGTAGGTTCAAAACCGTAAATTTGTGGTGGATATTAGGAGAAGCTGTGGTTGAAAGTTGAATAATATTAGTAACCACAAATGAAGTAGGGCTCTTGCTGATTGGAACCATATATTGAGATTTGGAATCGGACCAGAATCAAGTGAGATATGGTCATTTCTTTATAATCGGTTCCGATCGATACTTATCAAAGGGGTCAGGCCACAACTTAATTTGAATCTCGCTTTTTGATAGATCGTCCACTATGATTTTATTCCAGAAGGCTTCTAATGTGTCAAGAATGAAAAACCAATTGAATAAACAGATCCTGGAGTCGCTATGATGTCCCCGGGGAACCTGTGAATGGGGACATTTTAGTTTTACCACCAAAACCAGTCGTTCGACGGCTCTTTTTTCATGATTCTCGATCAGGAAGCGAAGTATGATTATAAAATGATCCATTGACGGCTCTGACCGCTTCCAGCACCTACAGATTGGCCCCGGGGAACCTGTGGAAGGGGACATTTAAGTTTTAGCACCAAAACCAGTCATTCGACAGCTCTTCATTCATGGTTATCGATCAGGAAGCGAAGTACGAAAATAAAATGGATCATTGACGGCTCTGACCGCTTCCAGGACCCACGGATTGCCCCCGGGGAACCTGTGGAAGGAAACATATAAGTTTTAGCACCAAAATCAGTCATTCGACGGCTTTTTTTTTATAGGTTTTCGATCAGGAAGCAAAGTATAAATATAAAAGGACCATTGGCAGCTTTCACCGCTTTCAGGGCCTACTGGTTGCCCCCGAGGAACCTGTGGAAGGGGACATTTTAGTTTTTGCACCACCACCAATCATTGGACGGCTCTTTTTTCATGGGTTTCAATCAGAATGTGAAGTATGAACAAGAAATGGACCATTGACGGCTCTGACCGCTTTCTGGACCTACGGATAGCTCACGGGGAACCTGTGGAAGGGAACATTTTAGTTTTAGCATCAAAACCAGTCATTCGACGGCTCTTTTTTACGGTTTTCGATCAGGAAGCGAAGTATGAATATAAAATGGACCATTGACGGCTCTGACTGCTCTCAGGAACTACTGATTGCCCCGGGGTTATCTGTGAAAATAATCGTTTTTCGATCAGGAAACGAGGTATAAATATGAAATGCCAGGATCATTTTAAAAATATTACCCGAATCATTTTTTTCAGTTTTATTACTGCCTACTTCATACTTCGCTTCCTGATCCAAAGCCATGAAAAAAGAGCCGTTGTATGACTAGTTTTGGTGCTAAAACTAAAATGTCCCCTTCCACAGGTTTCCAATCTGTAGGTCCATTGACACTTTTATATTCATTTCTCGATTCCTAATCGGAACCACTAGAAAAGAGCCGTCGAATGACTGGTTATGATGCTTAAAATAAAATGTCCCCTTCAACAGATTCCCCAGGAGCAATTCGTGGTCAGAGCCGCCAGTGGAACATTTTATATTCATACTTCGCTTCCTGATCGAAAATCAAAAGACTGCTTTTAGTGCTAAAACTAAAATGTCCTCATTCACAGGTTCCTCGAGGGCAATCAGTAGGTCCTGGAAGCGGTCAGAACCGTCAATGGTCATTTTTAATTCATATTTCGCTTCCTGATCGAAATCCATGAAAGAAGAGCCTTCGAATGACTGGGTTTGATGCTAAAACTAAAATGTCTACTTCCACAGGTTCCTCTGGGCCAATCCGTAGACCCTGGAAGAGGTCAGAGCCGACAATGGACCATTTTATATTCATACTTTGCTTCCTGATCGAAAATCATGAAAAAAAGAGCCGTCGAATGACTGGTTTTGGTTCGAAAAATAAAATGTCCTCAACCAGTAGGTCCTGGGAGGGGTCTGAGCCGTCAAAAGACCATTTTATATTCATACTTCGCTTCTTGATCGAAAACCACGGAAAAAGAGCCGTCGAATGACTGGTTTTAGTGTTGAAACTAAAATGTCTCTTTCCACAGGTTCCCCGGGGCTAATCCGCAGGTCCAGAAAGCGGTCAGAGCCATCAATGGAGCATTTTATATTCATATTTCGCTTCCTGATCGAAAACCCTGAAAAAAAAGAGCCGTCGAATGACTGGTTGTGGTGTTAAAACTAAAATGTCCCCTTCCACAGGCTCCCAGGGGCCAATCCGTAGGTCTTGAAAACGGTCGGAGCCGTCAATGGATTATTTTATATTCATCCTTCGCTTCCTGATCGAAAACCATGAAAAAAGAGCCGTCGAATGACTGGTTTTGGTGCTAAAACTAAAATGTCCTCTTCCACAGGTTCCCCGGGGCCAATCCGTAGGTTTTGAAAGCGATCGGAGCTATCAATGGACCATTTTATATTCATACTTCGCTTCCTGATCGAAAACCATGAAAAAAGAGCCGTCGAATGACTGATTTTGGTGCTAAAACAAAAATGTCCCCATTTACAGGTTCTCTGGGGACATCCCAGCGACTCCAGGAGCCGTTTATTCAATTAGCTTTTCATTCTTGACACATTATAAGCCTTCTGGAATAAAATCATAGTGGACGATCTATCATAAAGCGAGATTCAAATGAAGTAGTGGCCTGACCCATTTGATAAGTATCGATCGGAACCGATTATAAAGAAATGGCCATATCTCACTTGATTCTGGTGCGATTCCAAATCCAAAATATATGGTTCCAATCAGCAAGAGCCCTACTTCATTTGTGGTTACTAATATTATTCAATTTTTAACCACAACTTCTCCTAATATCCACCACAAATTTACGGTTTTGAACCTACCTTCGAAAAACCCGGAATATCTCCGGAATCCGGTGACCATAGTCGGTTCCATGGACATACCGTCAAACTGCATTAATTTTCTAGTTCGGCCATGCCTGAATTGTCAAAATTGGATGATAACTAAGATAGTTACAACAAATCTAATTTTACTCAAAATTTGCCTATCCTAATTATTTTGTCCATCCCCTGTAGAACGTCAGGAGTCGAGTAGATTGTTCAACAGATGGCGATAATGTTCTTGATGACGATAAATATTAAATTCTTAACTTATTTACACTAAGAGTTACGTCTGTTTGTCTGTGCCAGCAGCGTCATCCCACTGTCGTTAGTCCGATGAATCGATTTGTAATCTACTAAGATGATTTGTGCACAGACAAACAGACATAACTCATTGAACATTTACTCATCAAATTCATCGTCGTTCAAACACTAACGACATCTGTTGGTTTCAGTTATTTGGGCAAGTCACGAACCAGATGGCGGTAGTGAGCAAACGTCAAACTCAATCAAAAACGATGCGCGCGCCACGAGTGATCAATTGGCCAACTAATGATTATTTGAATTGACCAGTAAATCAGTGAACGACGGAAATTTTAAGAGTGTTATGTCTGTTTGTCTGTGATTTGTGTGTGGCCCCAAATGGCCGGAACGAAATGCGATGACAGGAGCTCTCCGTCGGTGCGTGTGCACGCCACGGAGTCTGACAAGAAGAGGTCGAGCCATGTGATTTTCCAAACCACAATCCGTTTTCCAGCGGTCTTCAAGACTAGCGCTTTGTGATTTACTAAAACACAATCAGATTTCCATCGGTCTTCCAGACGCGCTTTGTGTTTTTTTTTAGATCACAATACGTTTTTCAGCGGTCGTCCCGATGCACTTTATGTTTTTCCAAACCACAATCTGCTTTCCAGCGGTCTTCCAGACGCGCTTTGTGATTTATTAAAACACAATCCGTCGAGCCATGGCTTGCTAATCACTATTTGACACGCTGAGGTGTTAATGTATAATCAAACGCTGAAAGTAACTTACTCAAACCCCACATTCCCCTTCTTCTGTCATAAAAAAGGCAAAAAAAAATCCTCTTGCATAGGACGCAATGATTTCCTTCTTTGTTAGTTGCATGCGCGAGACGAAGATAAATATTGACTATGTTGCATTTGAGAAACCGATTAATTTCTTTGTAAACTGAACTTCAAAATAAACTTGTCTTAACTCACCTTGGGAGTCTCCCAGACGCCTCTTGTATTCCAAACCACAATCAATTTTCAGCCAAGCTCCAAGCCAAGTATCCAAAACTTGCTTTGTAAATTTTACACACCCCATTTTCCAGCAGTCTTCCAAACACGCTTTGTGATTTCCCAAACCACAACCAATTTTCCAGCGGCCTTCCAGACACGCTTTGTGATTTTCCAAACCATTATCCATTTTCCAGTGGTCTTCCAGACAAGCTTTTTGATTTTCCAAACCACAATCAATTTTCCAGCGGACTTCCAGACGCGCTCTGTGATTTTCCAAACCACAATTCGTTTTTTTTAATTTCCTAACCAGAACGTTTTTTAACGGTCGTCTCGACGCGCTTTGTGATTATCCAAATCACAATCCGTTTTTTAGCGGTCTTCCAGACGCGCTTTGTGATTTACCAAAACACAATCCGTTTTCCAGCGGTCGTCTTGACGTGCTTTGTGATTTTCCAAATCACTTTTGTAGTAATACAAACCACCTTGCCTTGTGGTTTTTTTATAAACCATCCAAAATTTTACTAATTAACACATTAACTAATAATGCAACTCACCTATTTAAATCAGCGTCAGGATACAAAAAATAACCTGGCAGTTTCGCCAAAATGTGTGGCCCCAAATGACCGGAACGAAATGCGATGACAGGAGCTCTCCGTCGGTGCGTGTGCACGCCACGGATGTCTGACAAGAAGAGATCGAGCCATGGCTTGCTGATCACCAATTGACACGCTGAGGTGTTAATGTATAATCATACGCTGAAAGTAACTTACTCAAACCCCACAATTCGCGAAGTCGAAGCAAAATTCTTCACACAAACAATGACAGTTCTTTATGGGTTTTTACAGTAGAGCAACAGAGAGGAGGAGATGGCGGCCATGTTTCACTCAAACTCTGACAGATAGCAATGGGATTTCCCATAGGAGGAAAGAGCAGAATTTGCTTCGACTTCGCGAATTTGTAATCTACTAAAGAAGTCCACTACACGCTGCCATAGGACCTCGACTGGCCAATGGCCACCTAATGTTCGTTACAAATCTTGTTCCTGAACGTCTTGTCATTTTTCGTCGCCGTTCTTTAATAGGCCACCAATTTATTGGCAGCAAAGCCCGATCATGCACGTCTCGCCGTTTTTACGCTCCTCGGCGTCTCCATACTTTTCGAGGCCGCTATCTGGCTGCCATCTAGCCGCCGTTCGACTGCCTGCCAAATCTGGATCCCTGATCATAATATCTGGTTTACAGTTCGAGTTTGAGTGATAAAACGGCCTACTTTTCCATACCAACGAAATGGGTGCTTTAATGACCATTATGAAACTCAAATGAGTTGTTTCTTCTTCTTATTCTTATTGGCATTACATCTCCCACTGGGACATTGCCGCCTCGCAACTTGTGTTTTCTAAGCACTTACACAGTTATTAACCGCCAGTTTTCCACGCCAAGTTTCAATTTTTGCATTCGTATATCGATGATACTTTCATGCCCAGGGAAGTCGAGAGAATTTCTAACTCGAAAATTTCCTAGACCGGACCGGGAACCGAACCCAGCCACCTCACTATGGGGAATCAGGTGGCCGAAAATAAAAAAATCGACTTTCTCTGATTCGTAATTCAAGTTGACCTACTAAATGCTAATGCTTTGGAGCATTAAACCCCAGCATATCAGCCAGAGCCGGCTACAGTAGCTCTTTTCCAACTCTTTAAAAAGTTTCTGAAAGCTTGTTTCATGTACTTGCGAAGAACGGGTTAGTTATGAAAAAATAGGTAGTGAAACATCCGAAAATGACCCGAAGAAAAAAAAATTTTTTTTCATACAAAAAGTTCCATACAAAAAAAGTTTCTCAAAGTTTCGCTTAGTGACTACCACTACGACTTTCTTTGGACCTCCCAGAAGGCATTAAAACAAATTCCAGCTGCTTATGGCTGCAAATCTGCGATTCCGATCACTTTTTCGAAAAGAAGTCATTAATTTTAAAACATTTAATGTAATTATTCTCATAATACACGGCAGACTGTGATGGGCTGGATACAAATCCCATGCGTATGACAAAAGAGCATCAAGAACAGTTAAAATAGAGATAGTAGATAACACGAAAAGTGTCGTAGGCTTCGTGGTAGGCCGTGTACACAATAGCTTATGCAGCTATATGATACTCCATTTGGCGTAGGCTCACCAAGAGGAGGCAACTCATTATCTATCAAGTATCAAGCAAATAAATATGAAAAAAAAATATACTCTTGAGGGTTACGAAAATACTCTAGGCTTCATTTGAAATTATTTCATAAAAAGTAAAATTTTGATATTAATTAAAATCCAATATGTGAATACAAGAAGCAAAAATGTCTGTACCTAAGGACATCTTTTGATAATTATTGGTATGTACCTAAACAGAACATTTATGAATGTCTATCTGAGTGCATAGTGAGCTGTGATTGCGAAGGTAAATCGTGTGAAGTGTTTGTACTTATTATTTGGTGAATCATGAATTATAGGCAACTCATTGAAGTATTTAGAGCTCACGAGGGACGTCAGGTAGATCGCGTTGAAAAAGCTTTGGAATATATCTGCCAAAGCTTCGCTGTGGTAAACAAAAAAAGAGTCAACTCCACACAAAATGGAAAAATCTGCATTTGAAATTTGAAAAAAAAAAATGACAGGCCGCATCCCGGTCCAAAACTTACTTTGTCTCATATAATGAGGAATGGCTTGACACAGAATTTAAATTAGAAGAATTTTTTCATGCTGAGCCAGAGCCAGTGGCTTCAACATCTCGTGGAAGGCCATCAACAAATTTTTAGGATTTAAGTGAGCGTACGAAGCGCAGAAGAATTAATGACGAGCTATGATGATGATGAACTCGTCGGATCCTTTGATAAGCTCCCTCAACTTAGGTAAGCGACTTCAAAATAAATCTAATCTGGAATATCCAGAAGATGTTCAAAATTTTTTAGTGACTGAAACTTCTTGCAATACAACAGATTCGAGTACAGAAAAATATACCATAGCAGATATTTTAATCGATATTGAAGAAATAAATGATGATTTTGTTGAGGATGTTCATGTACATAATGAATAAATAAATGTTGTTGCAGTATACTTATATATCTTGAAGCTTTTATTGCATGGAGTTCGTTTAGCTTTAATAGAGCTTTATATTGTATTCCCTTTACTTGTTTTACGGGTTAAGAGCCTGAACCAATCTAAAAAATCCTACAAAGACAACCTGTTACGTATGTAGATGCAATGGCCTGTATTTGACGGAGTCCTTGTGCAACTTAGAACATCTGTACAACTCAATTCACATAAAAACAGTATACAATTTTCTAGTTTGAACTCTACAGGTCTGCGCTGCAATAAAATACACATCTATAGACTGCTGTGTACATGAGACATTCGTAGATAAAAGGGATATATTCCATAGAGATCAAAGGTCTGTATTCCAGGGAGTTTGGAGACCTTAGAAGTAATAACGACCTGCAAAACAAGTATTTCACATCTTTTAGACAATAATCTACGATATAAGTGTGAAATATTGCAGAAATGAAATGAAAATATTTTCGGCCACCTACTTGTATGGAGCCGCCCCATAGTGCAATTGGTGGGCCAATCAGCTAGTGTCTTGTATCCCGCTTCTTTGTCAGCCAAAGCGTCATCATCAACGCGTTCGAGAAGAGCTTCTTCTTTTTTACGCTTGTTGCTCGCTGCTGGCGTCTATTTCCTAACGGGACTTTTCGCTAGATACAGGCCAATAAGCCGGGCAAGCGTGCTTAGAATTGCAGTTCAGGTGGGAAGTACGTGTTCTTTTCTGAGACAACATTGTTAGTAGTAGAAGGAAGGAAACATCCGGACATGGGATTTCGAGTGATAAGATTTAGAATTGGTAACATGGGACGATCATTCAGTCACGTTCGCTTTGTGTGCGGTCAGTATCAAACAATGTTTATCTACATATTTTTTTATCAATGCCAAAAAATCCAACATTTGATGAAAAATCGATTGATAGTGAGAGATTTGGATATCTTATGAATCTTTAAAGGCATGGTCAAGCGAAGTCCTTCGTCCACTTCGCGGTTAAATCTGACAAATTATCCACTGATAGTTTTGACGCTATTTATGAAAATCACGCATAAAATTTTATCTCTAGAATATTGGATTTGGCACCCAAGTACAATTTCTATCCCGAAGGGTATTGAAAGCATTGATATTGATCTTTATTATTGGCTCTCTGAAGAACCGTTTGTTTTTTAAACATACATGCTGCATCATGTGGCTTTTCTTCAGCCTGTCTCGGCTCAGCACCGATGCCGGCCGGTCTCGGCTCAACTCTGCTGCTGCTGCCGGTATCTGCTCAGCATTGCTGCTTTGTCGGGTCTGTAGGGTGGACTGCTGATGTACTGGCTAGGTTTCGGCTGATGATGGTCGCTTCGATGGTGTCGAGCCGAAAAAGCGGTCGGTGCAGACTTCATTCCCTGCTAAAAGCTGTGAGTGCTGTTCAATCGATGATGCGGTTGCTTCGCTTGTCCTGGTCAGAATGAAAGGAAAAAATCGCGTTGCGCTATTTTATGGCTTCTCGGCAGACCCAGCGGCTGCTCATTCGCTGGTGTCTGCATCAATCAGAACGTGGTAATGGAATGATGCAAGAATTACGCGGTACCCATATTTATAGGCTCCCTTGATCTCAATGTTTTTCATTGAAAACAGTTTCATGCCTATTGAAACAATTTTTTCGGGTCTTATCAAGCATGGACATGGAAGGCATACTTGAAATCTGTCGATTGAGGGGCTTACCGCAGAAATTCGTCCACTGAGACGAACGCTATTAACGTTTAAAATCTTTCAACACAGCGTAACGCGGTCGATTTGAATATTTTGAAATGACTCCCGGTATAGTAAAGAGAGACGTAAGTCCTACGTCAAAAAAACACTTGCCACGGGCGCTACTGAGTCCACAAATAAACTAGTTATCTATAATAGCCGTAGATATGTGCGCTCTTTCGTCGCACCACCGTACTTTCTTTATGTAGATTTAAGGTTATTCGTTTTACATAAGCTCCTACCGTTTGCATTGGTGACGACACGAAAAAAAACTAGGATATGAAAGAAAACCAGCAGCGTCATCTCACTGTCGTTAGCCCGATTAGTCGATTTGAAATCTACTAAGCCAACTAAGACTACTTACCAGGGATGCCAGATTTGAAGACATGTCTTCGATTTGAAGACATTTGAATTTCTGTGAAGACATTTATTTCATGAAGACATTTTGAAGACTTTTTAAAATATTTGAAGACTTACCTTCTTATTTAAAGATACTTGAAGACAATCAATAAGCCAGCGAATAGAAAATATAATTTGATGACTAGCTTATAAATTTTGTGACTTCTATATGCAGATCATATAAATATTTCAAAAGTTATACATAATAGACTAATGTTTCTTAAAATTTCTAACGTAAAAACACATTTACACTAGCTGGTTGATAAGGTTGACAATTGCAACACATTTTAGTTATGTGCTGGTTAAAAAATTCCCGATGGCAGCATTCGTTAAAATTTTCCTTGGTAGCGGTGGCGTTTTCGACGTGTCTGCTAAAAAGGTATTTCGATCATTGTATCAGAACGCAATGACCAATCTAATTTATTTCAAACGGCAAAAAAAGACAGAATTTTACTATTTTTTTTAAATTTAAAAATTTATAATTCATCTGATCTTTTCGATATTCCCAGAATACCCGTCAAGAAAAAGAATAAATTTTGAAGAACTCGATGATTTTTCGGTGGATTTAAAAAAAAATTAATGAAATTCGTTTAAAAAAAATAATTTGTGTAAAATAAGGAGAATTGGGTCCCAAAGGTCGCTGTCGTCACTGGCGAAACATCTTTTGCTGGTGAGGATAGGGCACTAAATGTCAACTAAGGAAAAATCAGTACGTTTTGACAGATATGTACCCAACATGTTTGGGACACCCCCATGAAACGGCTGTCATCCACGAACAACTCGCCTGAAGCCGAAAACATGGTGCTGCAACATGGTGCTGGATGTAAACATTGCCGGTTAAGCAATAAACACACGAAGTCAGTATGTCGAAATCGGATGCGTAAACGACATGTGTTGTATTGTTAAATTATATTCAACGAGATGTATTGCATTGTTGCGTGATTCTCGGCGTGATTAATTGGCGCTTTGATGTTGCATGGAGAAGAAGCAGAAAGATAATATTTAAAAAAAATCGCACGGGAAAACATACGAAGATATCTCTGAAATTCTAGAGGCAATCTAATTAAAAACGGTAAACAGTACGGGGTTGGACTTTTCTTATACTGTGTATTAAGTATGATATCGCAGAGTAAAAATTGAAATTGAAATATTGTGTTTATTGTGCAGTAGAAAACAAGTCTAACCCCGTACTGCTTACCGTTTTTAATTAAATTGCTTCTAGAATTTTAAAGAAGAGTTTTAAAAATAACTTCGTATGTTTTCCCGTGCGAATATTTTTGATTATCATCTTTCTGCTTCTTCTTCTTCATGCAACATCAAAGCGCCAATCGCAAATTCTCTCGCGGCAGTATGAACGGAGCTTAAAATAGGAAAGGCAACACTAGCGCCACCCAATCGGAAGACGGCTTCAAGAACTACATCTCATTTCAGGGGGGTGGTTTGGGAACGATAACAAAGGGAACCGCAGCGACAATCGTTCTCTATAGTTTATTACCTCTATTTTCAAGACACATTAAGGCAAATTTTGGGCTGTGCAACATTTCAGAACGAATGAACCATCAGCCCAAAACGTCAGGCCCATATTTTAACTATCAAATGTTGAGTCAAGTGCCCTGCGGTGTTTTGATAGTGCGTTTGAATCATATTATTCCGTACGTCAAACAAGACCGAAAATGTCGAGGAAGCATTTTTCATCTATTTTTAAATTTCAAATTAAACAATGTTCCTTTCGATTTTTGAGTCAAATGGAAAACTGTTCAGGATGATTAACTTCATCGTTCTCTGAAAGAAATTGAATATCGATTCTTCATTTTGGGGCCCAAAAAATCGTGTAAAATAAAGAGAATTTCCCAATAATTGTCCGAGGAATTTCTAATAAAATTTCAAGAGAATTGAAATTGGAAATTCTTTTCAAATTATCTTGGAAATTTATAATAATTTCAGTATGGGCAGTAAAGGAATTCCACCAAAATTTAAACGAGAAATTCATCTTTATTTCCACAAAATTATTATCAAGTTCTTGCAGAAAAATCATCTGAACTCCTACAAAGAATTCATGTTTATTTCCAGAAGAAATTTGTCTAAATTTGTCTGTCTTTCTGTCTTTCAAATACAAACTGGAGTATCATTTGTATTTGGAAGTTAAGGGATGTCTCTTCGGATTTTCAATGTACCACATGTAAACGAAAATTTTCACATGAAATTAGTTTCATTTTCTCAGAAAATTTTCTTTAGTTTCCATAGAAAATTCTTACGAATGTCGACAAGAAATTGAAATTGTTCTGGAGTTAAATGGATATTTCTCAGAATAGCCACCGTAAATTATTTTTATTTGTCCAGGAGAAAATTCTGAAAAAAAATCAGAGGAATTTCCTAAAAAAAACCGCCAGAGTTTTTATTAAAGACTTCGTAGAAAGTTCAGGGTAAACTCGTTACAGTTCCTTGTTGAATTCTTCCTTGAATTCCTTTGATATTTTTTAAGGAATATTTTTGGGCACTCTTCCAGTATTTTAACTGGGAATCCCTCTAAGAATTTCTCCAGTAAATACATCTCTGGAATTCTTTCTGAAATTTCCCATGAAATTCCTCCAGGAATTCATCCAGCAATTTCTTTAGAGATTTTAGAGATTTTTCAGAAAATTTCTCCAGAGTTTCCTTTGGAAGTACCTCTAGCAGCTCCTCCATAAGATCGTCCAGAAATTTTTCCGTTAGATCCCTCAAGAATTCCGTCGGAAATTCCTCCATTCGCTCCTTCAGAAATTTCTCAGTTTGTTTCTTTGACGACTTCCTCCAGCAGATCTTTCAGGATTGGCTCTCGAAGCTCCCCGGCATTCGTTCGGAAATTCTTCTAAGAATCCTTTCGGAAGTTTCTCCAGGAATTCCTCTTGATGATGCTCCGAAAATGTTGCCGAAAGATTCTCCAATAATACCTCTTGAACTATACTCTGGAATTTCTCTGATATTTCCTCCGGAAATTCCTGTGCAATATTCCTGAGCAATACGTCAGGAAGTTCCTCTAAAAAGTTCTTCCGGAAGTTTCTTCAGAAACCCTTTCAGTAATTGCTCAGGAAAATCCTTCAGGAAGTCCTCAGGAAAATCCTCCTGGAATTCTTCAGAAAAATCCTTCAGTAATTCTTCCAGAAAATCCCTCAGGAATTTATCATGAAGTTTCTCCAGAAATTCTTCCGGAAATTTCTTCAGAAAATCTTATGGAAGTTTTTTTTCAGGTCATTATGGAAGTCGGTATTGGCCATTTCACGGTGAATTTGTCCGAATCCCTACAGGCAATTTTTCAAAAATAAATTCAGAAGAATTTCACAAGGAAATTCAGTTAGAAAAATCCGTTGGAATTATATTTAAATACTCATTAGGAAATCCAAGGGAATGTCATTTCCCTTACTCATGAACATTTAAAAGAATATTCTCTTGAATTCTAACAATTCGAGTGTGTAAAAATAAACGATACATAAAACAAGGAGATGATTGAAATTACAAATCTATTGGATTTTGAAATTTTTTTACTGATAATCATAATTTTGATATTGAAGACATTTGAAGACATTTTTACTCAACTGTGAAGACATTTGATAATATCCCCTGGCATCCCTGCTACTTACCTGAGTCCACTACACGCCGCCATAGGACCTCGACTGGCCAACTCATGTTCGTTACAAACCTTGTTCCTGAAAGTTTTGCCATTTTTCGATGCCGTTCTTTAATAGGCCACCAATTCATTAGCAGCAAAGCCCGTTTTTGCACATCTCGCCGTTGCAGTTTGTACGCTCCTCGGCGTCTCCATTATTTATCGGGCCGCTATCTGGCTACCATCTAACCGCCGTTCGACTACCTGCCAAATCCGTCACTGAATCAAATCCTCTTTAACACATCCTTCGTATGATAAATGTTATTGTCACTTGTCATTGGATGGAATATAATTTATTGTCACACGAATAAACGCAGGAACAGTTGGGAAAAATCATTCAAAATACCCATAATTCAAAACCGCCGAAACGAAAAAAAACGCGTCGTCGCGTTTTTTTGCTGCAATCGAAGTGAGCAAAAATGGTTTTCATTCTCCAACCTGTTTTTCTTTCCCGAAAAGCGATTTCCTCCTGAAACTTTTCGTGACAGAGTATCTTGTGCTCCGCTCCTGAGTTTGGGTGAGTATTACAAACGTTGTATAGCAAATGTTGAATTTCACATGGCGAGTACTGATCTCACTACATTACACAAATCATAGAATAGGGAATATTGAGCAGATTTTTTTTTTTGCAATTACTGATCATAATAGCTGGTTTATAGTTCGAGTTTGAATGGTGAAACGGCAACTTTTCCATACCAACAAAATGGGTGCTTCAATGGCCGTTGTGCAACTCAAATGAGTTGCATAACATCCATTACTGCACACATTTGGGTGCTATAATGAAAAGCCAACATCAGAACAGTACAATTACAGTCGACTCTCTACATCTCGATGTTCTATATCTCGATATCTCTCCCTATGTCGATGGTTTGCTCGGTCCCTTCAATCTACATACATTTTGGCTTTCTACATCTCGATAACCTCCCTATATATTTAGGCTACTAGACCATCTTTGGACAATAACAAACACATCAACAATAAGAAATGACATTCGATTTGTTGTCGTTTTTCATAGCAACGGGCTTTTTTGGATCTAGTACCCATTTCCTGGGCTGCAAAATGGTGGGTTGACATCAAGGAAGGAGCGCCCAACAGAGCTCTGGTCCCCACAAGTCCCTATCTCACGCTTCCACGGGTCGTCCGATGACAAAAGACCGCCAGTTAAGGGTTGTGTACTTAGCTGGTAGTGCAGCCTGGGCACTGTTGTCCTTCTGACATCAGCTAGAGTGAGAAGGTACGTATGATTGGAAACTCGGTACCTGGAATGTCAGGACCCTAAATGAACCTGGACGAGTGAGCCTTCTGGCTCGTGAACTGCAGAAGGTTGGAGTGAACGTGGCTGCTATTCAAGAAGTCCGATGGCCTAGATCCGGAGAACGTGAATTCCGAGCCGTGGACCCCACGACCAACATTGCATTCAAGTATAACATCTATCACAGCGGCGGTGAAAAAGCAGAGCATGGAGTTGGTTTTGTAGTGATGGGCAAGCAGATGAAGCGAATGATGTGGTGGAAACCCATTAGCGAACGAATCTGTGTGTTGAGGATACGGGGCAAATTCTTCAATTACAGCCTAATTAATCAACGTTTACGCACCGACCAACGATAAATCCGACGACGTGCAGGCAGGACACGTTTTATGAATGCCTTGATAAAGCCTATGGAGAGTGCCCAAAGCATGACGTGAAAATTGTTATTGGAGACGCAGGTCAGTAGAGAGGAATTTTTCCGTCCCATAATCGGTAGGGAGAGCCTTCACTCCGCTACCAATGACAACGGCCTTCAGCTTGTAAATTTTGCTGCTTCCAGAGGGATGGCCATCACTAGCACCTACTTTGCACGAAAGAACATTCGAAAGGCACACCTGGAGACACCCAAATGGTGAAACTTGCAACCAGATAGACCATGTTTTGGTGGATGGGCGCCATTTCTCGGATGTTATCGATGTGCGGACATTCAGAGGTCCGAACATTGACTCTGATCACTACCTCGTTGTCAGTAAAATTCGATCACGGTTGTCAACTGTATCGAACGAAAGATCACAGCGAACGATGCGTTACAATATCCAGCGATTGTCGGCGGAAGGAGTATCGGCTGAGTACCGCCAGAAGCTCGACGAACGGATAAGTGCAATCAACGTTAGCGACAACATCAACGATCTATGGGAGTCGATCGAGCGGTGAGCACAACAGCACGAGAAGTGATAGGCACTGCACAGAGGCAACCCAGGACGGGTTGGTTCGATGTGGAGTGTCAGAGAGTGACAGACGAGAAGAATGTTGCCAGAAGCCGGATGTCGGTGTCGGGTACCCGATCGAATAGAGATCGGTACAAGGAAGCAAGAGCAGCCGAAAAACGAATCCACCGCAGGAAGAAAAAAGAGTACGAAGAACAAGTTATTAGTGAGGCGCAGGAAAAAATGGAGCAGAACTATATGCGGAGGTTTTATGAGTCTGTCAATGGCGTGCGGAGAAAGACAGCGCCATCTCCCGTCATGTGCAACGACCAACAAGGGAATTTGCTGACAGATAAAACTGAAGTGGTTGCCAGGTGGAAGCAACACTTCGAGACTTTGTTGAATGGAGGAAGTGACGGTGCATCGGTGAACAGAATAAATATTAGCGACGATGGACAAGCTGTAGAGTCACCTACACTAGATGAGGTTAAAAAAGCTGTTAAAGAGCTGAAAAACAATAAGGCTGCGGGGAAGGACCAGCTCCCGGCTGAACTTCTCAAACATGACAGTGAGCAGCTTTATGAAGTTCTGCACCATATTATGTCGAAAATATGGGAAGACGAGTAATTGTCTGCTAGCTGGTTGGTTGGCCTCGTTTGCCTTCTCTTTGAGAAAGGGTACAGACTGGAGTGCGCCAATTACCAAAGGTATAACTCTCCTTAATTCGGCGTACAAAATTATGTCCCGTATTCTGTTCAACAGATTGAGACCGCTTGAAGCGTCCTTTGTCGGCGAATACCAGGCAGGTTTTCGTGAGAGCTTATCAACGACGGATCAAATGTTCACCATGATACAAATCCTTGATAAAATCCGGGAGTACAACTTGCAGATACATCATCTGTTTATTGATTTCAAGGTGGCGTACGATTCAGTGAAACGGAATGAATTATGGCAAATTATGCTTGAACATGGTTTTCCGGCGAAACTGATATGGCTGATTCGTATAACGTTGGACGGATCGAAATCAAGTGTGAGGGTTGAGGATGAAATATCGACGTCATTTGTTACCTTATATGGATTAAAGCACTCTCGAATCTACTGTTCAATACAGCGCTCGAGGGAGCGATTAGGAGAACTGGTGCGCAAAAAACCGTACCATAATCACAAAATCGCATATGCTCCTGGGATTTGCGGACGATATCGATATTATCGGGATTGATCGCCGTGCCGTGCCTTTTAAGAGGGAGACAGCGAGGATTGGACTCACGATCAATACCAGCAAAACGAAGTACATGGTCGCTGGCAATCAACGTGGGTTGATTAGTGGTGGTGGTAGCGAAATGGTGCTGGATGGTGAAAAATTTGAAGTGGTAGAAGAATTTGTGTATCTTGGAACATTAGTGACGTGCGATAATGATGTTACCCGCGAGGTGAAAAGGCGTTTTGCAGCTGCAAATAGGGCATATTACGGACTTCGTAACCAGCTTAAGTCCCGTAGTCTGCAAACGAAAACAAAACTCGCGCTGTATACTAACCTGATTCTTCCGGTGGCTTTATTCGGCCATGAGACATGGACGATAAAGAAGGCTGATCGGAGAGCTCTCGGAGTGTTTGAGCGTAAGGTGCTGCGGACAATACTCGACGATAAACAAGAGAACGGTATCTGGCGGCGTCGCATGAATCACGAATTGTACCAGATGTATAAAGGGCTGGATATTATTAAGCTTATACAACACGGCAGACTATGGTGGGCTGGTCACGTTGTTCGTATGCCGGAAGAACGTCAAGCGAAGATAATATTTAGTAGAGAACCCGATGGCTTTTTGCAGTTGAAGAGGACCTGAGGGCGCTCAATGTTCAGGGCGACGGGAAGCGATTGGCCCAGAATCGAGTCCAGTGGAGAAGGATACTCCATTCGGCGTAGGTTCATCGAAGAGCTGTTGCCCATCAAGTATCAAGTAAGCGTTTTGGTACAGATTTGTCATTTTTCGTCATTGCAAATTTCATTTTTCAGCACTAGTATTATTTAGCCAAGCTCGATAAACGTACAACTTATTTTGTTAAGAAAATTATTTTGAGCTTTCTAGTGGAATGTTTTTACTTGTCATAAGATGAGTTTGTACAATCCCATTTAATTCCACCACTTAATTGTACCTTGACAGATACGTATTTTGACCTCAACAGTAAGGTTGACTTCGTCAAGTCAAGTCAAGTAAGTGGTGGAATTAAATGGGATTGTACAAACACTTTCAAAAAAATTTACCGGAATTCCGTCAATATTAAGAATTTAATTTGAAATGTGTTTGAAAATTCAACAGGATCTTGTTTAATTCCTGATGAACTTCTTTTGAAAATGATTCTAGTTCAGGAGTTCCTCCTGGAGTTTCTTCATATACTCTTTACGGCATTCCCACGAGAATTTTTCCTAAATTTCCACCGGAAATCCTTCCGGAATGTCTTCCTGAATTCATCCAAGAATTTCATCAGGGATTCAAACCAGAAACTCTTTGCGAACTTCTGGATCTTTTTTTCAAAAACTGTTTCAGTTCTTCTTTAAGATAGCTTTTAAAAATTTATCTTGAAAAAATCTCCAGATCTGCTTCGTTTCAGTTACGTATTATGATGGAATCGGAACAGTTCCCTATTTTACAATAATCCGTGCATATTTTTTACCAAGAATTCCGTATAGAATTCATGTAAAAGATTTTCAATTTTACAAAAATCATCTATTTCTGCAAAAGTGTTTTTTCGGAGAACACTCAAGCATGTAATAAAATTCTCCAGGATTGAATTTTTCTCGCTACCTCTCCTGCTAAAGTGGCCCTCACACCTCGGAAAATTTTCCGCCGGATTTTGGGCCGTTGCATTTTCAATTTTCAAGAATCTCCGGAGGAATTGCTCAAAGGTACTTCGGGAAATTTATACGACTTGCGGGCAATTCCTGAAGAAACTTCAGTAAGTTCTGCATTCCAGAAGGATTTCCTGAAGGAATTATATTGTAGGAATTTCATCCTGGATAAAATTCAAGAAAAAGAATTACTGAACGAATTTCTGGAATTCTCGAAGAAAATTCTGAAACCCACGAAAGAGTTTTGGAAGAATTTCAAAAATTTCTGCATAAGAAATAATTCTATTCGTATTCCTCAAATATATTTTTCTGATAATTTAGCGTTTGTGAACGGGTTTCAAGGAATTCCCAAACTCATAATTCTATCCACCAACCTAATATAGGACACCATCTGTCAGAAACCTGAATGAACTTATGTCTTCCCCTAACATTTTTTATTGAATCTGAACAACAGTACCGGATTAATTTCATTTAAAACTACAATAAAATATCACAAAACTCCCGGAAAACAAGATTTTCAGCGCGCAGTTTATTTTAATAAACGACACTTTCGTTTCTCCTTCCTGTACCACCCAGTCCACCCACCCGCTGGTTTTGACAGTTGATGTACAGATGTATGGTGAACCGGTGCGAAACCGTGAAACAACACAGTCGAACCGGCAGCTTTGGGGTTGGAACTGAGTGCGAACCTGTTCCAACCTGAGCAATAAAAAACACTTTGACAGCACTTAGAGTAAAATCGGCAGTGATTCAAATCGTTCGAGCTCGAGTTTGAATATGAATCTGAAACATTGAGATTTACCAGCAGCTGTTCTAGATTCAGTTTTATACAGTCAACTGTCAAAAAATAAAACTGGTATAACGCTCCGTTCTATTTTCAGAATTTGAACCACGATTGAATCACGAGATTCAAATATTTTCAATTGTTTTGGTGATGGATGCGTTTTATCTACGGATCAATCCACTTTGCAATTCCGCGCCTTTCTTGCGATAACATAATGATTTCAATTAATTGAAAATTTGAAAACATGAATAGAACACGCTGGGAAACCAGCGAGTTTATTCTATTTTGCCAGATGCAAACTAGAATAGTGGTCGAAAATTTAGAATCAAACTGAATCACTCGATTTCACCTTAGGTTGGAACTGGTTCAACCTAGGTTAACTTTTAAAACGAATTCGAATTAGAATCGATCAGTCCAAGATCAGATACACATCCATTGAAATGTTCAACATTTGCTCAATTTTACTTCAAAATAACATACAATTCGGTTCTTATGCGGAATTTTCGATGATTTTTTCCTTGCAACGGCAAAACACTCACGCTCATAAACTCAGCGTTAGGGCCACCATATATACCACCTGACTCGCTCCTCTAATGTGGACGTGCAATACATGTGGAAGTATTGGCTTGAGAAATGGATTGCGGTGATGGTATCGGGTGGCCCTAATACATTTTGCGAGTGTTATGTTTGCCGTGACGATTCATCGAAAATTGCCATAAAAACCGAATCATTTACTTTTAGTAACTTGACAAATGTTGAAAATTCAATGAAGGGTCATCATCTGACGAATCTTAGTACTGCATGAGAAAAATCTTGTATACTTAAATTTCGACGGACATTTTTCTTTGTTTTGTTTAGTTGCTTAAGAAACCGAATCGTGAACATTTGCCATAAGAAAACCGAAAAGTTCACTGGGTGAGTACAAAATTCACCAAGCTCGGATTACCAACACAACTACATATCTTCCCACCCGTAATGAGAACCCTGGATTGCGAGTGATTTGACTATCGTCCAATTTGGGAATCTCAGCCGCTAGGTTCGAAGGCCGACGGAGGTCCTTCGTACAGTTGTTAAGCACCAGTCTGAGCACTGTAGGGTCATGGGTTCGAGTCCCATCGAAGGGAAGTGGTTACCTCAATACATTTCCAAATCAATATCTTCCACAACGTACATATTCACATATGTTTCATAACATTGTAAATAAACATTTTAAGTTATTCGAACATTTACTACATAACGTACTGATAAGTCTTAATGAACTTACTACAATTATTTTTAATAAGAAGCATCAACAAGATGGGCATTGAAATGGCTGGCAGCAAAATCGTTAGCAGTAATTTTAAACATCATTTCAGCAAGAGTAAACACTATAACATGCTTTCCTGTGTTTATTCAAAACACATTATTGATTAATTAACTATGAGTATATTTTATATATTTTAATATCTTCATTGCGCTATCCTAAAATTTGGAATACTTTAAAATATTGTCTTTTCAAGATTAATTCATTTAAAAATACTGCTAACATTTCACCTCATTACGAAAATTTTCATACAATATTGCAATATTAGAATTATCAAAGTCTGGAATTTTTCTTTTTTCTATAAAAGTGAGAGAAATATTTGGATTTATAAAAATCTCAAATTAAATAATCTTTCAGAACTCCATATTTTTAACAAAATAATCAAAATTTAAAAAGTTGTTCATTGTCACCCACAATCTTGTTAGATTAGTCGGTTTCATGAAAAATCATCTGAAATTATTTATCATAATTTGAAACTTTGAATCAATAAATTCCATAAGAAACTTTTGAGAATGCCTAGCTCTGAGTTGCTCACGAAGTTTCTCGGTAATTTCTTGTAACTGGTTCAGGCCAGGATGAAGATCTTTCAATTTTGTTGTGATTCACTTGTGTATAAGTATTAGATTGGGCGTTCAAAAATGACTACTCAAAGGCAATAAATTAGTGCTTAGAGCAATATGATCCACTTAATCAAAGCATTAAACATCGACATGATTTACAAATAATACTTAGCTTAAATCGAAGACTGCAACAGTCTGAAATCAGGCGACACTTTAGTAGCGCTGTCGGTGAGCG
>NC_085139.1:280193633-280247187 GCF_024139115.2 Armigeres subalbatus | reverse complement strand
CTCCAGGGATACTTTGCAGGAATTGCTCCTCGAATTTCCTCCAAATTTTTTTTAACAAATCCGACAAAAATTTCGAAAAATCTAAAGAATTCCGGAAAATCTAAAAGATTTTTTAAAGTATTAACCTGATAATTTTAATGAAATTTCTTCAGAAATTGTTGAAGAAATTTTGAAAAAATAGGTAGAATACGGCATTGGCAGGTGCGACAGTTGTTGGCACCTCAAAATATTTGCGTTTTCCAGCAAACATACACTATTTATGAACATAATTTTGATTCAATCACACAATTTCAAGTCTAAGCTTTCATTTGAATAAGTTGTTTGTGTAAAAGTAGCAAGATTTGATGTGTAAATCAGAAACAAATTTGCACCTACGAAACTTGCCATTGTATGCATTCAAAGAAAGCAGCACAAAGCAAACTGTTACTTACTTTTTTGGATCGCCTGTTTCTCCTCTTAATTGCGTATGACACGACAAATTAAGTACGTAAAACTTTTTTAACTTTATCACCGCTTGATTATCACCACAAAGAGCAAATTTAAGCAATATTTGCTCTATATTTCACTAAATAAAATCGGAACTGTTCGTTTCTTTGACAGCAGCACACTTCGAATAGAGCGAGAGAATGTGTTTGTGAGCATATCAAACACACGCTAAGGAGATACCACGCACAATTCTATGTGAGTTGATTTTAGCAAAAATACGAACAAAATATCCGGCGATGGCATTTATTTTAAAAAAGTGTTAAAATACAAATGTTCATATTTTTACGCAGACCATGCATTATATCAAAAGTGATAGTAACACGTAGTATTTAACCCTTATGTGGCTGACAGGACGTTTTCCTTTGCAACTCAATACTTTCCAAGCTCATCAAAAAAATCATAACCATTCCTGTTCCTACATAGCGCATTTCAACCATAAATAATTGCTACTTTAGGTATTATCTATTATTCAACTGTGAAACGTAGTGTAAGAATGGAGGGTTCCAGCGGCTGGATAGGACAGTGCTGCCTTATTCAACATATGAAAACTATTGAGGTGGATATATTGTTAATATACTATACTACCAGAACGAGACCTTCGTTTCACCTGAAATTGATTAATTATATATTTTTACATTATTTAGAAGAAGTATCTGAAATTTGGAAATTTAGATTCTATTTTTAGATTAATTTTCGATTAAAGCAGAAATTTGTACCTTATTTGTGGAAGTCCCCTCCAGAAGAGGAGGGTCTAATACCATCATAAGAATCTTTATCGTCTCAAAACCTCTACATACAAATGTTCATAGCCGTTTCCTAATCTATAAGGGCAGACAGACAAAAATTAATTCTAATGTGTATAGATTTGGTTTTGCTAGTTTACGTCGAGCGGTCGTGTTCTGTACACAACACCATGATTTTTTTTGATGAAACACATATCACGTAAGGACCGCAAAGAGCAAGTCGTATATTTTAAACTGGTTGATAGACTTTGCTTACGATTCTAAGGCATTACAAAAGACAAAATATGTAAATCTTGGCAGCGGACAAAAGCATATAGTTCCCTTCTCCAAATGGCCAACATTATTCAAATAGGTTGAAAATGGTAAAAGAGGAAATGTCAATATCTGAATACACTAGTACCTCATCTGCCATTCACGTCTGTTTTTGTTGGCGCTATAAGGTTAAATTTGTTTTACAATGTGTCTAAGTGCTTTTGCCTATCTGTCTACGTGATATAAATTGATGCCAAGGCAAAAATTCATGTTTTGTTTTAGGCCAGTTTTGATAAATAATAAAGTTTGTTCCAAAATTGGAGGAAGGAGATGAGCGCGGCGATTAATATGAATGAATTTTACTACTGGAGGATATAAACAACAGCATTTGGCACCAATACATTACCAGTTTTCTATCTCCATGTCTAGTTGCTAAAGGGAGCAAACTCATTGCTGATAATAGAAATTGCTATGCCATAGAAGAAACGTTGACCTGTTACTTTATTAAATTTACTGAGTTTGTGGTAAAAGCTCTATATTTAGTGAATACCAATCATAAAACAAAGAGCATACAAATGTATATTAGTTAAACTGTACCCGTGTTTTAGTGTAATTATTCATTATTTTTATCATTCAATTTGGCGAATGTCTTAGACTGCCAAGAATAGGTATTTTCCCCTATCTGGGGCAGGGATTGTTTAAATACTCAGAGCGAAGCGAAAAATGTTTTAAATGTCAGTAAAATCACAGAGAACAGACGTTCATCTTCATTTGCGTGCTTGTGTAAAAGTTTGTACTGGTCATTTTAAAGTATGTCGTTATGCCTTGCACGGTGCTAGTGTGCTGATAAATATGGTTAAAATTTGCCGTGTTTTACTTTTTAGCGCTAGTGTTCATTCCGAATTGCTCCTAGGCTCGCTCTTAGGTGGCAGCACTAATTGTTTATTAAGTGTATGCCAACGCCATCACTTAGTGGAATTGAGTTTTTATGTCGGGCAGCCTGCGTTGGCGGGTGAGGTGCGATTTAAATCTTTACACAAGTTTTTAACAAAATTTCGTTCGAGCATCCATGTCTGTTCTCTGTACACTCAAAATAATTTTCACTTAGAAGCTACTTGAAACATTTTCAAATATTTTCCATGTAGCTCGGGTGTAAAAAAATGATTCATTAGTGATGGTACTTCTTAATTCACTAGAATACATAAATAGGAATTTTCGTTTGGCCATGTACTTGTATTTTAGTGAAACTTCGATATTTTTTCTCTATAGTATCCCTGTTGTTAATATCCGTCCATAGAACGAAAGGCAAAAAGGAGTAGAAAATTAATTTCACTCAAACATTTTTGTGCAAATTCAAATAATGCTTCTGCAAATGTTTCTTAGCGATTGTTAATAAACATACATTTCGCCTGAGAACCCACTCATATATTTTTCATAATCTATTTTGAGTAGAATTCACTAGAAGAGTATATAGATATTATTTTCAATGTTTTCTAATGAATTTCACTACATTTTTATTAAGATTCATATGTGATTTGAGTAAGTTTTATTTGATTCCAGTAAGGCCGATGAAAGTTTCGATTTTTAAAGTCTACATGACTTTTATAGTGGAATTAAAGTGACAATTATTTTGAGTGTAAAATATTGTCTCCATATTTCTTTTTCGCACAGTGGCATAATAGCAAATATATTGTAATAACAATATGGTTCACTTCGAGCTTTTCCATACAACGAAATGGCGAACCATTTGCGGTGATAACAACATCATCTAGCGAGCAAAGAGGAATCTGAACGTGTTTTCTTCTTGTTTATTCTAGCCAATCTTCCTGCCAATTTACAGTGACAGTCATACCGTTGAAAAGTATTCTACGCAGTACAGGATGTCCATACTTTTCTGAATAAATCGATCATCAACGGATCGATTTTTTTCTACACTTTCGATAATACAGAAAATAAATTGTGATCCGACTGTTCCAATAGCAGCTGTTCCGCATACAAGAAAATGCTTGCGGCGCGTTAGAAAATATTGATTCAATTTCTTCTGGTCGAAAATAAGTCAAGCTTAGCAGTTTTTCGCAAGATTTTTATCCATAGTTGCCAGCATCCAGGTGCTAACATATATGCGTGGAAAGCAATGTTTAGTTTTTAGTAAACCACCAGAAATTTGTATCACATGGGGTGTTCTTAACAGTTCTTACTTTTCTCGAAAATGTATTTGATGTTAGTTAGCAGGAAGGTATTCCAACTTCTTCTGCCAAATATTTTTTCTAAATTTGTTTCATTTTAATAATATAATCAATATATGTTATCGTAATATTGATTCTAAAACTAATGTTTCTAGTGCCTTTCATTTAAATGCTTAAATTTCCTTTGAGTTAGAATCTCAGTTGTATATCTATGGATGGGTTTGTATCCATGCTTTCACCGAAGGCAATAAAAATTAGTTGAGCTTTTCTCTGCATCCTCTGTAGTGATTCAACGGACAGGATTTTTCGCGATCAATTTGTCCTTTGCCCAGCGGCTTCCAATCATCAATTAGCAGTGAACCTAACAAGAATGTGACTAAAATCTTGATCTTCTGAGTTCAGGATGTTATCGATCATTTAGTAATATGCGTTTGATTTTTAGTTTGTCAATAACTATTCCAGAGGTTAAATTTCAATGTATGTTGTATGGTCAACTTCTAGAGCAAGGTTATCTATCAACTCTGCCAACAATTTCCAATTAATTTCACTATTGTAAGGTTTCGTAGTAGGTAACTTATACTAAATGATTAAAATCTTGGATAATTTTTTAATATTAGTATAAGTTACTGCTACTAGCGCTATGTTAAAAGTTAAATTCAAACATCGATTGTTAGTTGTAGAAAACCTTCGCCGTAGGATAGAAGTCCACCATACAAAACTTTTTGAAATTTAGCCTTTGAGTAAGTTATTGAAAACTAGTAAGTGATCGAACGCAGATTACTAATGATCGATAACATCCCCGGTATTCAGTGCTTTGAACATAAATTTCAAAACAAGATGAGTTTTCTTTTCGAGCCCTAGCAGAACCAAAGAAATCATTGATATTTCACAGAGTTATGGTCATTTGAATTTTGATAAAGTGTTGCCTCCAACCCCTCCTTTTTTGTTCAACTTTTGTATTATACAATAAGTGCAGATTTTTTGCAGATAATTGCAGATAATATTGATAATGAGATCAGGTCCACAATATGGCATACCACAACAAAAGGATGTTATAGCTTTATATTTTGACGTGCATTGAATCGAGTTTATATTAATGGGTACTTTTTGTTTTTTTCTTCTCCGTATTATTCATTTTGAGAGAATATGGATCTACCTATTAAATGAGAAATCCACTTATTCTCCGAAATGGTAAATTTTTCAGAGAGAGAAAGAGATAGAGACAAAAAGTACCCATTAATGAGTAAACGATTTTTACGGTGGTGAACAAATTAGCGTTACAAATATTTAATAATTTTGTCCTACTGGTCTTTCATACAAGTCATAAGGGGGGATAATAAAAATAAATATTAAAATAAAAATCAAAAACTCCTTGGATTTCTAAAGAGTGTTTTAAAACCCCAAAATTATCCGAATTTTTTTGTTGCCCTCTAAAATATTATTTTTTGGCAAAAAATCGGAGGGGGATACAAATAGTCCTTAAATATTTGTATCGGGCTTAAAAGAAATCATATGGACCTCGGCCAAACTTAGTTTACATATTGCATTATTTACTGCAATTAAAGCAATTTGGCTTTGCTTCCTAACTGTTCAAACTGATTTTTTGGAAAAATGCTTTTTCAGGATTGGTCATGTTAGGCACTAAGGTAAAAACCGGCACAATTACCCTCATAAAAATTTGATCCATTAACGAATTTCTCCCCAGAAGTACTTGAATTATTTTCTACGTTCGTATATGTTTAAACTGTGGATTAATTTGGTTGACTGCAAACTGAATAGCAAGTTTGCAACCAAACAAATTCGAATTTTCATATTGCGTTTTAGATCTAACTCGTTAGTTTCATGAACCGTCTTTACTCAAAATTTTCATTTAGGTTTTACTGTCAACTGCAAATTTCAGCTGGATTATTGACATTCTAAATAAATTTGAGTGCGATTGTGTGGTTTTCACGGCTGTTGTATTTTGTGTTCATATCCTACCATGATTCAATCAGAAAACAATCTTTGAAATGTGAGTTAAAAGTGACAAGGGATATTTAAAATAATTTTGTGAATAAACAGATGAATAAATAGATTCAAAATGTTTCATATTTGTAAATTTATTGAGTATTTTCAGAGCGTGATATCATTTTTTTCAGTAAAATTAATAATAAATAATTATTTTCTTAGCTTGTCACTAAGTAAACCAAAATGTTCATCGGGAGTTGATAAACGGATGATAAGGCGTGCAGACAAATGTCATTCGACTATCATGATAAAACTATCTTTGCTGTAGTTAGAAAGTTTTGTTTTCGACACGTGAAATGTCAGCAAGAAAATCCAAAGACATGTCAGCTGAACTAATGCTCCAAAATCCATATATGTAAAAAGTAAAATGATGAGCTCTGTTCGATATAACATAAAAATGCTTCTTCAAATTGATACTTCCCAAAAGTATAACCAGGACAGAAAAAGTCATTTTAACTACACTCAAATAGTTGAATCCAAACAATTTATTCGCCAGTATTTCACAAATTTGAATGTGCGAATGAATAGGATCAAGTACACGAACAGCAGGAAGCGTCGAATCTCGGTGTCAGCGTTGTTTTGTGCGGTGTCAAAATCAACTTCAGTTTAGTACATTGATATTCAATTTGAAATATCAAAATATGAATATCATATCATACTGTAGTGCATGGATTTAAATTTTGAAGTCAGATTCTTAAAAGATAAAAAAGAATAATAATCATTCATCGGTGCAAATCAACCGCAATTCCAAATACTCATTTCAACCCGGTAGATATTAATTTTTAAGTTCGATTATCAATTTTCTGTTAAGGATCGGTGGATAATTTGGTATGGAAGTTTGACAGATGCTGCGAGATATTCGTGCCTGCATTGTCGAGCGTCTGATCAAAACGTCTATGTAACTGATAGTAAAACGAAGATTTGCGTCCTTGAGTATAACCTTTTTTTTCTCTCAGTCGATTCTTTGATTTTTTATTCAAATTTCCAAAGAACTATTATTTGATGCCTCTAAATATTTTTAAAATTAAAACAACAAAAATTAAAATATATCAGCCAAACGAGCTGCAGAATTGGGCCAATGTAAGATGAAAACGGCAAAAAAGGTGAGAACAGAGAGCGAGTATGAAACGAGATGTGAATGCAGAATATTACTAACTCAACAGCAACCTCCTAGCTTCCCAAATGTTTCACCGTGCACTGTGGCACTGGCGGTTCAAGCGCAGCATCTAATTTGTTATATATATAGTAAAAAAATCTACCAAATTTTGCAACGTTTGATTTTCCGTTGGTATTCGATTAACTTTAATCGTGGTATGTACAAAAACATAAGACATCCTATTTTTGTTGTGATGACATTTTGAAGTGTGTGTTTACTGATCCTCATATTTTGGGTGAGTTTTCAGCGTGGATCGATCCTTTTAGAGGATGGCGCACATGCGGTGTCGCCAAAGTTGAAGAGTGAATCATATTGTTAATATAGTATATTTGATAATAGTTACTGTCAAAATGATCGATATTGAAATAGCGGATCAATATGAGAAGCCCTGCTGAATAATTAAAAATACATTGGGGTTATTTAGTAATTTTTATACGCGGATTTTGGAAATAAGGTTTCCCATATTACGTGATGTTTTGAAAAGCACACGAGTTTCTGTTAAAGTAGTTTTTACTTAGCTTTTTAGATTTAGGTAAAATGTTGATTTATTTTCATTATTCACACGAAAGAAATCATATGAAAAAAAAAACTATTATCTTTTAATTTTTACATATTTCCCATAGTAGATAAATTGGCTCTATCTCATTTATTCATATTGCTGAATGTAGAACAAATAATATGCAGATCAACCATCTTTCTACAGAACACGCGTAATAATCACCGTTTAGATCTCGAAAGTCATGCCAAAGAAGAACGAAAAGTGCAGTTAGAGTGCTACTCAGTGCACGACCCTTTGAGAGCCCTGAGCACGATCCGCACTTACTCGCCCTCTGGATCTGAATGTCAATGCCATGGGCTTGTTCTATCAACGCGTGCTGCACAAGAGTTTCGCCGCACCATATCTCTGACCTGGGAGTTTCTAGAGCAATGCGCGACTGATTTTCTGGAGGAAATCGCATTTGCATTTCTATAAGAGCTACTAGTACTAGGCGTCCAGCTTACTGGTGGAACGACAGGCTCAGTACGCTACGCGCTGCTTGCCTCAAAGCTCGGAGGCGGCACAGAGAGCAAGGACGGAACAAGAGAGAGAGAGGAACGTAAGGCGGTGTTCTGGGAAGCAGGACCGCATTGAAACGGCTATCCAACTTAGCAAGTCAGACTGCTACAAGGAGCTGTGCCGAGAAGCACACACCAAAAAATTATGAATATTACAGGTGATGTATTTCAATAAAATGACACAAAACACATGACATAAACAGAATCGTATATTTTTCAATGTCAGATGATTTAAAATTATATGTCAGAACCTAAAACACAGCACCGCTGCAACGCACCTAACGCACAAGCAGTTAATGACTTGATGTAGTGAAATACTTGTTCAGTGCAAATCGTGGAACCAGTTTTACTGATCATCCTTCTTCAAGAACGGAGATAGCTGAGGGTAGCGTGCGGGGCTCACCAGCGGACTTAGTTAGATTCTCGTTCTGATCAATCAATTTTTTGTCATAGTTGTGATGTAAAATTAAAGTACCACCTAATTTTACGTCAGAAATGACGTATATGTCTGGTGCCAGCACCTAAAATTACATGATTATTTTAGGTGTGGATGCCCTGTGGGGACGCGTATCGGGTCGGGTATGAAGATCAAAGGCCCATCGAGGCTAAATGTGCCCAGTTGAAGGTAATTGTGGAGGGTCTTTCCGGAAACATGATCCGACCAAGTGGCCGCCAACACGTAAGACAAAGAAGGAGTATCAAACCCCAGATCGACAAGTGTCCAATAGCGAGCTTGCAGAAGCGACTAAACACCTGGGGCCTGTAGCATAATCGAAATTGTACTAATAATATTAGTAGAGTAGCTTGTAATTTTCTGTTGCATAATAATTCTACAAGTATTAATTTACAAGTCTAATATTACAAGTAAAGCACAAATAATATTAGCAGAATTTACAAGTAACTGTTGCATAAAGAAAAAGACAAATTATTAGCGATGGCTTGTAGTTTTTTTACAAGTATGAATGGTTCTGTAATTTAATTTACAAGTAGCTTTTATTTTAACATTTCAGCTGTCAAAGTAAATATACATCGTTTTATTGTTTTAAGACTTAACAAAGAAAGAAATTTTTATTCAAAGCGGTTTACATTACATACGGTGAAATACTATACATAAGAATAAATTTCTGTTCCAATACAAAAACTGAGAATTATGAATTTTTTGATAACTCTGATGGAGGAACCACAAATGCTGACATCAAGTATTCAAATGGTGCGGCATCAACTATTCAAAAGTGGTTGTTTTCGCTTAAAACCGTATCTTTGGCCCAATAACACAAATTTGTGTAAAAGGACTCTTCTAACACGTAATTTACAATCCACGTAAAAACATATTACCCAAAGCAGAGTTTAGTAACTTTAGTTTACCTTAAGTTGACTTTATTTAACTCGAATGTGGGTTGTTGTGTCTAAAATCTTGGATTTGCCATGCATGTCCTATCATGGAAGGAAAAACTACTTGAATTTTAAATAAAATTGGAAGGAATTTATCATCAGTAAGTATTTTGAACTTAAATTTTGAGATGATTTATCTGTTAAGAAATCGCCTGAATTCCATAATATTCAATTATTGGACTAAACCAGCAAAACACGTAAATTAAGATTCGCTTAGGAACACGAGTCTAACTAGTCTAGCGAAATTAGATTTTCATGGAAGATACGTTCGAGTAAAGTACAAATCGCCCAAATTAAAACCATGTCAATCCCAAAATCCCCTATAAAAACCACGTAAAAATCACTCCAGGCAATACTTTTCTTTGTAAAATGCCAGTACCGAAACCGGATTTAACACGGAATCAATAAATTAAAGAGAACTATAATAAATCTGTGTTCCGTGATACCTATCCCAGTATTCTATGCACAAACTTGCGAAAAAACATGAATAAATCGTTTATCGTTGCATTGACAGTAAACTGTCTGATGAATTTTGACAGGTAAATGAACCTGACAGACTTGTAATTTCATCCCACTAATACATACAAGTACTAATATTATTAGTTGTCGAATCACTTTTATGCAACAACATATTACAAGTACTTGTAATTTTTCGACTTGTAACTTGTAACTTGTAGCTAATATTATTAGTCTTATTATGCACAGAGCCCTGAAAGCGAAAAGCCCCGGTCCGGTGGAATACCGAACGTTGCGTTAAAGCTGCGATCTGGCATATCCGGACATGTTCAGAAAGGCACTGCAAAGTGCCTGGATGAAGGCAATTTTCCAGAAATGCGGAAGATCCAGAAGCTGGTGTTCGCTGCTTGCCAGGAAAATCACCGGCAATCCGGCGCGTACAGGCCTATATGTTCGTTAGACACGCTCGGAAGCCCTGAGAGAATCATCCTCAATAGGCTGACGAAATGTACTGGGGAGAACGCGGATTGTCTAGCAGTTTGAATTCCGTAAGCAGATCGAGTGGATGCACGAACAGTTCTCTCAGTGCTGAGAAGGCGTCCAAGCAGAAGAGACGAGGAGACTGGTATTGCAGTGGTCACGATAGACGGAAGAACCTTTACATCGCGGCGGCGCTGCACAGAATGCGGGACCCAACCATATCGGCAATATCCTGAAAAGTATTTTCAGGGTAGAGTTCTGATGTACGATACGAACGAAGGACATAAATCAATGCGCGTTACAGCGGGTGTTCCCAAGGGCTCCATACTTGGTCCAACTTCGGAACGGGATGTACGACGAGTGTTGACTTCTAGCTGCCCAGGAAAGTGAAAATCGTGGGTTTTTGGACGACGTGTCACTAGGGTGATAGGCGAGGCTCTTGAAGAAGTGAGGTGTTGGTGATGGAGACGATAGCCATGATCGAGCCTGGATGAGCGGTGTTCAGCTGCAGATAGCTCACCACAAAACGGAGGTGCTATTAGTCAGCAAGCAAAGCGATCCAGGATGAGATCGTCGTCGGAGGCCATGCGATTGCTTCGAAGCGATCACTGAAGCACTTGGGAGTGATGATCGACGATCGGCTAATTCAACGCACGCTGATTGCCGCCTGTGAAAAGTCGGCGAGCAATGAACGCAAAGCGGGATCATGCCAAACTTAGGCGGACCAAGAAGCAGCACGAGGTGTCTGCTAGCTAGTGTCTCGTCATCGATACTGCGGTATGGGGTTCCTGTCTCGAACCATCTTAAGAACCTCGGCCCCAAAAACATCTGCATACAAACTTTCTGGACTCACGTATCAATCATTTGTTGTCAGCGGTTTGCTGTACAGTGTTTCCAACACCTTGGTTCCAGCGTTCATATTTTTACCCCGTTGACTTCTGTAAACCAATTGATAATTTTTATTTTATCGCATTTATTTTAGAGATGTAAAGTTATTCCTTCATCAGGTGTCAAGCCTTTAAACTAAAAATATATATGACAGACAGTTTCTAAGATACAACTTACCGATGATATGAAGTATATTCAAATCAGATGCATTTTTAATGCCCAACTAATGTTTAAGATGATCACATTTCAAGATTTTAAGAAAGTATCAAACTTTCAAAGAGCTGAACCCATATCTATGTCAGCAGGAAACTCTTGTTTTATTATAGATTCTATTCGTTGAATGAAAAAAGAAAATTAAATTCAAATACCGACAACAATAAAAATACTTTAGTACCGAGGACGTATTCTGTTCTTACTCCGTCGTTTGGTCGCCACAAGGATAAAAGGATAAAATGGCTTTTGGTACCGTCATCGAGGGTGACAATGGGTCAAATGGGGGGTGAGAATGAGTTACTGTTTCAGCTACTTAAAATGCTTGTAGAATAGATTGAATGCATCCGACAGTCGGTGAAAGCGATGACCCATTGTAAATCGGATCCGTTGCACTTTAAAATTCTTTAAAAAATCAATACATAATAATTAACATCTGTCCCCTTTTATTCATTTAATTATATTGCACAAAACTTGGCAGCCCTGCATGTACATTTTCTTCAATTCCACAATGATTCTCACCCCGCACAATCTTGAAGAGCCGTTGTCTCCCCAAACCTTGCCCCATGAGTTTGCTACAGCCAATATTGGTGCCATCTTCCACCCATCCGATCAGCTTGATCGCATGTCCTCCCTTCAAATGTCCGTCTTATGTCTGTAAACCTCCGGAATAGTTCACATCAGCATACCACTGGAACACCGCCTGTACCGGTCCGTTCACGAAAATCTCCTCCATAATCTTCCGCTCATCAGCCGGCACTAGTACAGCCACCGACCGAACCGACGATCCATCGTACAATCGGTACATTGTAACCCTGATGGCACTGCCGAGAGCAGTTTGGCCATCCGGATGGTCTTCCTTGGACGGACAAACCGGTGGCATCGGATACGGATGACAACCCCCGTCAGAATTGAACGGCCCGCACTGAAACGCCCTGCCTCACCCAGTAGGTCCAAATTGGTCCGGGAATCACCGCCAGTACAACCACCTCCGCAAGCATAACAACAGGACAACAAATCGAACGCCCCAACACAAGTTGCTGGCCTTGGAATGGATGCACACGATCCGGTCATGCGAGCCCCGAGACGTACGCGCACGAACAAGCATCCTTGGTGCGGATCTCTTCGTGCCGCACTCAGGCCTTTCCCGCGCGTCGAATCTATCCGGAAGGATGATTCTTCGCTGAAAACTTGATCGCCGGATGGAGACGCGTTTCCTTCAGTTTGTCAGTGGAACCCGCAACGTCCAGAATCCATGCAAAGGGGAGGCGTGATGTTGGTCGGAGGACTGCTGCGGATTGCAAGTTCAGCGCAAGATTAAAAGATCTAAACATTTTGTTGTATCAGAAAAGAACCGTTGAAGATCGAAACGGCTTTTCTTATATACTTTGTTGTGGTTCTGGATTCAAAATGATACAAACTTACAACAAGAAATTCGAGTTTTCTTATCAGTGATTCAACGATCTATCTGGTCTATCAGCGACAACCCTTAGTTACAGTTCGTACTCATTCCGATTCTAGGTCGATCTCGGGTTACATTTTTGTTTGTAAATATGCAAGCATGACACAATTACTGCAGCCCTGTGAACTCAATTTTATTTGAGTAGCTCTAATGTACAAATGATTATATTAATTAATTTGTTAGAGATTGTATAAAATCCAATGTGTATAATTTTCAGATGCTTTGAAACGAGACATTTGCATAATAGAAAAGTTTAATGTAGAGCGCAGCCTCTCAAAGTATTTATTGACATTTCAACTATTTGAAATCATCAGATTTGTTGAGCGATTTTACTTCAAGACAAAGAGCGTTCGAATCCAATCAATCAATCTTCTGCGGAAAATCCGATCCGCCTTTGATTTTTCAAACAAATCGACTCGAAACATCGCCAATAATCGTAACATTTTCATTTTCGATCCATCATCCCTGCCACGTTGTTGGTTGACAGCTATGCGAAGAACGGAAATTCGCAACATTCAAAGAGAGCGCACGAAGCATGTGATCGAAAATTTGAAAAAAGGTCCTGCCTGCCTTTTCCATGGTCCGCATCGTCCGTACTCTGGTGAACTCCTACGCGTGCCTGAAAGCCGACCCCAACTCGACTTGTTTTTCCTGGACATTATAGAAATGTATCCGCTGAGGCGCATCCTTGCGACCGATCCAAACACAAAATTGATGACACTTTCCGGTTTTGTATTGTAATTCGCAACATACGACTAGAATCAATCAAATCTTGTGTTTACTATGCTGGATGAAGGGTATGATGTAAATAGCAATAATCATAAGAATAACAAAGTCATATCAATATACACCACCCGCCAAAAGTATGGAACGGCAAAATAAGTATGCCAATTCTACTTTGAATATTGCAACACCCCAAAAAGTTTAGCATCATTCAGAACTCCCATATTCCCATCGGATCTTTTCCATTTAGAATAATGGGACCTTCAATAAAATTGTTCACGACGATAAGTGCATTAGGCCGGACGTCAATTTAGCTCCTGGGTGCCTTGGCACTGGGGACATCCGGATGTTCGGATTCTGGAACACGTGAAGTCACAATTAATAAATGCATTCATTCCAGCGAGATGCGGTTTCATCATCTTTCGTAATCGCATATGACAGGAAAATCAATGCTGACTGACGTTTGCTTGACCAGTTAGTGTAAGCCTCCACGATTCTCCGGAGTTCCGGAACATAGGTAAAGTGGTCAAAATACATTCGTCCAGAAAGCCGCGATTTTTCTAAATGGTAGAGTAGCAGAGAGAAAATCAAGAAAGCATCACTAATTGACCCCAGGTGGTCTCCCGGTATTCTCCGGAAGATCCAGAATATCCGGTAAAGTGGTCAATTATTTAAATTCGTCCCAAAACGCTGCGATTTTTTCTAAACGGTTTGTGAAAGCATTGTCAGGAAAAATCAATGAAAGCATAACTAATTGATCCCAGGTGGTCTCCCAGTATTCCTCCGGAAGATCCGAAACATCCAGTAAAGTGGTCAATTATTTAAATTCGTCCCAGAAAGCTGCGAGTTTTTCAAACGGTTTGTAGAAGCATTTTAGAGAAAAATCAATGCAAGCATCACTAATTGAACCCAGGTTGTTCCTCAGTCCTCCGAACATCCGGCAAAAGTGGCAATTATTATATTCGTCCCAGAAAGCTGCGATTTTTTCTAACGGTTTGTAGGCGTTTGAGAGAAAAATCAATGCAAGCATCACTAATGACCCAGTGGTCTCCAGTATTCTCTTCGGAAGATCCGGAACATCCGGTAAAGTGGCCAATTATTTAAATTCGTCCCAGAAAGCGGCGATTTTTTCTAAACGGTTTGTGAAGCATTGTCAGAGAAAATCAGAGCATCACCACCTGACCTTAAGTGGTCTCTCCAGTGTTCTTCCGGAAGATCCGGAACATCCGGTAAATGGTCAATTTTAAATTACGTCCCAGCAAGCTGCGAGTTTTTCTAAACGTCTGTGGTAGCATGTGAGAGCAAAATCAATGCAAGCACCACTCATTGACCAGTGGATAATCCAGGAAGTGGTCATATTTAATGGTTTTATAATGCATCCTAGAAAATGCGATTTTTCCCATACCGTTTGTACAGGAAAACCTCAATGAGTCGATAATGAAGACTCTGTTAAATATCGAGACGTGGAATACAGAATCATTGAAAATCTGTTGAAGGACCATCACAGTAACTCCAGAATATTTTTTTCAATATGGCATATTTTGCTCCATGAGTCGATATCGAGTCATAGAACATCAACTAGAGGTTTGACTGAATAGTAATGCCAGAGTTAAATCAATGCGAGCATCTCCCATTGACGCCTGGCCACTCAGTAATCCTCCGGGAGCTTTAGAATATCCGGAAAGGGTAAATTTCGTAATTCAACCGAAAGCTGCAACATTCTGAAAATCGCTTGTTGTAAAAAATGTAGAGCTAATTCATAACAACCAGTCGTCTCCTCGGATGGTCCTCTAGAAATTCTGAACATTCGGAGAAGTTCCATTTTTTAATTCGTCTTAGTAACCTCCTCGTAAGTTAGATGTAGCAAATGAAAGCAAAATTTCACTGAGTGGCCTCATTGGAATAGACCCGTGCGCCGCCACCATCAAAATGAATTGTATGAAAATTTACACGTCCAAATATTTTTACAACGCCGATGGCTATTGTAGGCGGTAGGATTATGGATTTCGAACTTTTTCCAAAAGAGCATTAACAGTAAAGGTTCAGTTTTCCAGTTTCGTCTAACTCGTCAGAAATACATATTTTCACCTATGTTCATATGACATTTTTCCACTTCTAATGATGCAGAATATAATTCATTTCGATATAGTTTATAATCGGAATCACCCAAAATTATTTCAAACAATTTTGTAAAAATTCTTCAGATTCAAATCAGGAATATCTTTGAGAATTTCTAAGAACGTTGTTAAAAAATCCTTCAGGAATTTCGTTATGAATCTTTAGAACCTTCAGATATTGCATAAAAATTCTATCAAATCTTTCTTGAAGGGGAATTTCCGGAGCTATTCCTGATTTTTCTTGAGAATACATTGAGAAATTTTGGGGAATTTGAACGAATCTATAAAGGATATCTGGAATATCTCCACGTAATTTCCGCAGAAATTCCTGGCCATTTTTGGGAATTTTGTGGAATAAGCCCTCCTTGTGGAAGAAAAAGGGAAATATTCTGGAGTATTTCTAGGTTAACTCTTTATAATATTGCAAGAGTATTTCCTGAAAAAATCGAACGGTTTTGCGTGATTTCTGGGAAATTCCTAGAACTTCAAAAATTTCCAAACGGTTTTCATGGAATGCGGAAGCGAAATTTCAGGAAAAATATCGGAGATCGGAGATAGGTATTAAGAATTCCATGTATTTAGAAACGAATTCAGAGAAAATTTCTGTATAGTTCTCAAGATTATGTAGAGATTTTGGGGATTTCTGGAGTAGGTCCTAGTGGAATTTTCGGATCCAATGGAATTTCCGAGGAATTCTGCAAAAAATCAAGATTTCTTGAAGAACGGATGGAAAACATTTGAGGAATTCCGAGAAACTTCCGGATACACTCATGGAGTAGTTCATGGAGGAACTTCTAAGGAATTTTCGGAGGAATTCGGAGGATTCTGAGGAATTCCTAGAGGGAACTTCTTGAGGAATTCTAGAGGAACTTGAGGAACTTCCTGAGGAACCTCTTGAGGAATTCCTGAGAAACTGAAGCAGTCTTGAAGGTGAAGATCTTCCGAAAAATTCCTAGAAAGAATTTCTGAGGAACTTCCGAAGGAATTCCTGGAGGAACTTCCAGAATTCTTGAGGAATTCCGAAGGAATTCCTGGAGGAACTTCCGAAGGAATTCCTGAGGAACTTCCAAAGGAATTCCGAATAACTTCCGAAGGAATTCCTGAGGAACTTCCGAAGGAATCCTGAGGAACTACTGAAGGAATTCCTGGAGGAACTTCCGAAGGAATTCTGGGAACTCCGGACTGGAATTCGAAATTCCTGAGGAACTCTGAAGGAATTCCTGATGAACTTCCGAAGGAATTCCTGAGGAACTCCGAAGGAATTCCTGAGGAACTTCCGAAGGAATTCGGAGGAACTTCGAAGGAATTCTGGAGGAACTTCTGAAGGAATTCCTGAGGAACTTCCGAAGGAATTCCTGAGGAACTTCCAGAATTCTGAATTCCTGGAGGTCTTCCGAAGGAATTCCTGAAGGTCTTCAGAAGGAATTCCTAAGGTCTTAGAAGGAATTTAAGCTTCCGCAATTCTAGAAGGACTTCCGAGGAATTCACAATTTTACCACATCTTTAGAAAAAGTCGCAGCTTTTAGGACGAGATTCAAGAATTGGCACTTCACCGGATGTCCCGGATCTTCCGAGGAACAAATGAGGCCACTTGGGATCAATTAGTGATGCTTGCATTGATTTTTCTCTGGCAATGCTCCCTCAAACCGTTTAGAAAAAGTGTTAGCCTGGAGCGAATTTTTAAAATTGACCACTTCATCGGATGTTCCGAATTTGGTGGAGGACCACTGGAGGCCATCTGGGGTCAATGAGTGATGCTTATTGATTTTGCTCTGATAATTCTGCCACAATCGGTCTTTGAAAGTCGCAGCTTTTGACCATTCAAAATTTAACCACTTTACGGATGTTCTGAAACCCGGAGGACCACTGGGAGGACGCCAAGGTCAAGCAAGCGGCAATCAGCATTGATTTTTCTGTCATATTCGACATGAAAGATGATGAACATTTGGCATGTCGCTAGAATGAATAGATGTATTAAGCGGTGACTTCACACGTGGTTCAGAATCCGGATAATCGCGGTCTACCTGGTGGTTGTGGCACCCAAAGAGCTAAATTGTCCTCTTTGGCAATGCAATTTATCGCCGTGATAAATTTTGTAGAAGGTCTCACCATTCTAAATGTAATGGATCCGACGATAAATCTTCACGAATATGTTAGTTCCGGAGTGATGCTAAACTTTTCGGGTGTTGCAATATTCAAAGCAGGTGTTGCAATACTTATTTTGCTCCATACTCTTTTGGGTAGTGTAGGTACTTAACTTGACATATTTTTGATAATAACAAAAATCGGCTCTTTCAGTGTAATTTTGATTTTTCATCCACTTTTTTATTAGAACCTATCAATACAGTTAGAAAATTGATAACGCGGATGAAAGAACTTACACCATTCTTGTGTAGAAAAGTTTACAATTTAGAATGCACAGATAACTGATATTTAGGTTGAGCAAATTTTTATTGAAAATCCCAGTTAACTTTTTAATTGATATACGTTGGCCCACTACTGCCATCTACTCAACTGATTGCGGCATTACATACGGACGCAGCTGATTAATCCGTCGAACGCAGCCAATGCATTTGACAGTCGCATTCGGGTCAGGCAATTAATAATGTGTTCAATGAAGCAGAGCTCGAGTTTCTCCCCTGCCTGCTCATGCCCATTTGTGGACAAACAAGAACGGGCAGGATGGGAACAACTTCAAGCTACTTCGAGCTGCTCATTGAAAGCACTAATGATACTTGCGCCATCTAGCAATACGCAACTGAACGAAGGTCGGAGGTGGTACTATGTTTGTTTGTGTGAGTGAATTGACACTGTATGGTCAGTTACACGTTCAATCAAGATATATGAAAACCACATTTAAATTAAGCTTCGAAAAAACTCGAGAAGTACACTGAGATTAATCGTATTTCAATTTTATGAGATCAGCATAACTTTAAGCCGAATAATATTCGGAATATGGTCTTGAATTGATGAAAGTGCCACACTCTATGTCAATTTCCGTACGGACCTGTTGATTTCCTTCATATCTCGACTGCAGACTGTGTTCATGATTTGATTTAAAACAATTTACTCTCTAGATTTTCCTTGTTTATATTATTATGGCCCGATGTCCACGTAGCGTCTTTTACACGCTGGGTGCGCTGGGTGCACACGGCGTTAAAAAGACGCATGTGTGCATCGGGAAAAAGCGGTGCCGCACCGATGCACACCAGCGTTTTTTCAACGCCACGTGCACGCAGCGTTGAAAAGACGCTACGTGGGCATCGGCCCTATCTTGCCTAAAAAGCCAGAAGTACGAAAAGGTTTTGCTATCCTAGACATTTACTTCTCCAAATGAATAGAAGTGTGCGTGATTTCGCTGTATTCCTCTCAAAGTGTTTGTGATAGTTTTGCTGCAACTGGATTACCACCCACTTTTATTTTATACATTCTACACAGTTACATTAGTGTTGGTGATTCCGGCTTTGGAGAAGTCAATAGTAGAAAATGAATAACCCACCTTGTGCGTGCTTACAGTGGCACACTAGGAGTTTACTTTCTGAAATCAGTATGGCGAAAGGCATCTAAGGATCAACATAAAGCACCTTCAACAAAAAAATATGTGGTAGGCTTAGGCTGTGAACCATTCCACCGATTCGTTTAACTTTTAGTTGAAATTTGACAGTTTCACTTTTTGCGAAAAATGAGTAAGATTTCCGTCTCAAAAAAAAAAGATGTCAATGCAATTTCACTCTGTCTTTGAGTGATTTGAAACGGGCGTGTACAGAACTAGTACCAAATAGTTTTTCTTGAATAGTTCCTAACTTTGAGAAAACTCGCGTTAGATGTTTTTCCCCATACAAATATCCGGAGGTTAACTCATGCTGGCTGTTTGCACATATACGTTAGCGCCAGGATGCTGGCAGCGGCGAGTAGGAAACCAGCTATTACCAACCAATAATTTATTGAGAAAATTCAGATAAGGCCGTTACAAATATTTAATAATTTTTTGTCCTACTGGTTTCCGAAAGATCAAGGGGGGGGGGGTGGCCGGTGGTAAATAATAAGTAAATATTAAAATTAAAAAAATCAAAAAACTCCTCGGATTCGTTAAAGAATGTTTTAAAAATCCTCAAAATTATCCGAATTTTTCTTTGTTGCTCCTTCAAAATATTATTTTTTGGCGAAAAAAATCCGAGGGGGGAGCCAAAATATAGATTATAGATTTTATTATTTTAATATCTATATATATATATATATATATTAGAGTGGGGCGCAGTTGTATGGAAAAACGCAAACTTCGTCCGATTAAGTGAGATCAAGGTTTTTCCTAATCGTTTTGGGACACCAATCAACTGTGCAAAATATGGGCTCGATTGGTTGCAACCTCGCATGCCGCATCGCGTTTTAAATTTACATGGAGATTAGTATGGGAAAACGCACTTTTTTACATTTTTGCTATTAGCGGCTTCAATTTATCATCAATCACGTGACTCAATACGTTAGCATATAGTCTGGAAGATGCCGAAAGACTTTGCCGAAGAAGGTACGTAGCTGGAAGGTCTACAAAAAATGTTATTACATTTCGAAAATTGATTGTTCAAACCATATGCAGGAAATCAATGTTTCTGCCAGCACTACCGGATGACCTATGGATATCGAAGGGCAAAACCCATCTTCCTTCTTGTCGGATTTTTTTCTTTGTGAAATGATTCCGGATAGCTCCCATTAGCTCTAAGGCCCTATAAAATCAATTATTTTGGAATAACACTCAGTTAAATTATTGATCTACGTAGTTCGGCAGTGCTGGCAGAATAAACGATTTTTTGCATATGGTTTGAACACTCAATCTTGGCAGTGTTATAACTTTTTTCGTGGACGTTCCAGCAACGTGCCTTCTTCAGCAAAGTTTTTCGGCATCCTTTGGGTTACACTTTAACGCAATATGCCACTTGGTTTACGATGAACTGAATCCTCTAGTAATAGAAATGCAAAAATATACGATCTCCCATACTAATTTCCATACAAACTTCAAACGCGATGCGGAAAGCGAGGAAGCAACCAATCGGTCCCAAATTCTGCACAGTTGTTCAGGACCCAGAATGGCTTCGAAAAACCATTGATTTGAAAAAATGACCATGACGCCCCACTCTAATATATATATATATATATAATATCTATTACAGTGAACGTTCGTTAATTGGGGTTTTTCTAGTTGGGGCGCTTTTTAGTTGGGTGTTCGCTAATTGGGGCGAAACCCAATTAAAAAGCAGCTAAACGTCAGAATGTGATGTCAAAAACGCGTTGACGTTTTGTTTCCGTGTTTGGCGGGATCGATATTTTCTGGCGCGTAAAATTGTCTTTTGTTCAATGCAAAAAGTAAACAACATTGACGCTTGTCAAACCGCCCCAATTAGCGAACGGCATTCGCTAGTTGGGGTGAGGTCGTGCCCCGATTAGCGAACGATCACTGTATTATTTTAATATCTATAGATTTTAAATATTTGTATCGGCCTAATAGATAACAAAAATAGATGTTTATATATAGAAAGAACGGAAAATATTGAGAATGTTAGTTCACTAGCCGTGATTATGAGATTGGAGCAAGCCAGAATTTAGACAGATTAATAATTTTCCGAAGCAAAAAAATCATTTTATCGCTTTTCAGTTTTTGATGTTTTAAAGGTTCCTATTACAAAACTTTTTTTTAAACAAACAGATAAGAACGCAAAAAAGACCCCAAAGAAATATGTTTAAAGTATATAAAACTAAGTAAACAGTCTCAATTTTTAACTTACACTCAGTTAGTTTTCTGCCTCTCTTTCTCTCTTGGTGTTAAGTACTAAGGAACTGCCCATGCGAGATGTTCATACAAATAATAATTCCGAATTAGTTCCTTGTGTTTTACTGAATTACCACGAAAAACTCTTTTTGTTTCAAACTCATTTTTACGAGGAATTTTCCTGCTTGTACAAAACTGAGCTGGTTTATGATTCCGTGTGGTTTGTTTTGTGGATTGACCAGGGGTATAGCAAAAGTCAAAATCACCGTAGCAAACATAAAATACATACCTATAGATATGTTTACTCTTTTATTCGTTGACTTACACAGATTTATAACTTAAAAAATATTTATTCCTCTGAATCGTGTATTGCACTCACGTGCACGCCAAAAAAACGATTACACACAAAAAACAAACATGGTTTTACGGAATGTTTTGCACTTTCCACTTGAAAAGTGTTCCGTTTTCTTGAAAATAAAAGTTTAATTGCACGAAGTCAAAGTGATTCTTTTTATTTAAAAGTTTTTCCTCGTGTTTCCAGTGTAAAAATTAAAAGTTCTTCCATTTAAAATCAAAATTCTGGAACTGTCAAATCACTCAACGATAAACTTTGAGTAAAAAAAGAAATGAAAATAAAAATTATTTTCTCCGTTTCGCATGGGCACTATGGAATATTACATGGTTAAAAATAAATTGAATTCATTACCTCATTTAAAATATAAATGACATAAAAAACAGCGCACCACTTCCGAAATTAGGTTTAACGTATGGATTGTGAGAAAAATCCAATTTCGTTAGCGGCTATAATTCGATTTTCTACTGAATTGATAATATTGTTTTCCCTACTTTTTTATATTTACCTAATTATGTTTAATATTCTATTCAGATTACGACTTACAAGATTAATTACGTGCTAAAGTGGCGAAAGAAAATTTAATGTATGAGTATTGGTATCAAGTTACTTTTTGTTATATAATTAATGGCGTAATCTGGATATACTATAACAAACATTTCAAAACTTTTTTGCCCAATAATTCAGAAAAATACCCATAGTGCCTCAAACTTTGCACTTTGGTGCTATCGCTGTCGACGTCTCTCCCTTGCAGTCACAACAGCGTAAAACGACAGTAAAACAGAAAAGTTTTTTTTGTCCGATTGGCCTTCAGAACTATATCTCTAAATAAAGAGCGGCGGAATCGGTGTCTAGGCAGTGGCAATTAGCACTGTTCATCCCGGAATACACATCAGGTAAATCATATTGTTTAAATCAAATAATATAAAAATTGCCAGTAGTGGAGTTCACAGCGCCTCGCCAGGCCACGCTCCGATGGCGAATGGCGTAAGCAAAATTAGGCGTTGAAGTACCGGAGTTGGCGTTTGGCATAAGCTCATTGCGATTTTATTTTGTATTTTTATTTATAGATAACCGCCAGGAGGATTATACTGCAATGCCTACAGATAGCAACGAGGCACACCCTTATCCTCACCACGGGTTGGATCTTGGGCTGAAATACACAAAATCGTGTGGCGGTAGGTGGTGCAGCTGACATCTTATGCGTTACAAAAATACTAGAGGACCTAATAAAATGAAAAGTTTAAGCTAATCATTGCGATTTGTGTATATGAATTTATAATGGAAACGATATAGCGGGTACGAGGGGAGCGGGGAGGTTCCTTTAATTAGAAAAATTAGGTTTGTTTTGAATGAAAATAAGTCACTATTTTTCACGGTGTGAACATTTTCATTTGACAGTTCTACAATTTAGATTTGAATGTTCAAACTTTTAATTTTAGAGTGGCATGCCACTTTTGAATCATGATTGTTGCAAAAGTTGGCGTACTTTTATTTTGAACTTATGCAACTCTCTACGAAAAAGAACCAACGCAACTTTTTAAAATTACCAATGGATTTTTTAATTTTATTAATGATTTTTCTTTCTGTGTAGTTTAGAGGACTTAATCCAGTTGAAACTCATGGAAAACACACAAACACGTGCCCAAACCGAAAATGTCAGAATGCCCAAAACTGTCAGAATTTCCAAAAGTGTCAAATTCTACGGTGCATCTGTATGGGGTTGACAGCTGCGCTATATTCCTGGGATTGACAGCTATATTCCATTGCAAATAATAGAGGTGCGGGGTTTATCGACGTTTGCTTGTGTTGGTAGACCTTCAACAAAATATACATTAAAGATTAATTTTGTAACCCGGTGAACCGAGCGGCGAGGGTTCGTGGTGCCGGTTGACTAATAGCCAGAAGCTCGGAAATTGTCTGAAGGGCATGATCGTTGATGGCCAATGTAGATTGATTGGTACTGGCGATTTGCGGAAATAGTTTGAATACACGCTTCATGACAATTTTTTTGGCATATTGCGAGAGAGATCGCAAGTATTGTATCTGTCGATGTCAAAGCAATTTAGAGTAGAATTCTACTTGTCCCTACTGTGGGAAAAAAAATTACCCTTAAAGTTATTTGTTGACAGTCAACCAACACTAGCAGACATCGACTTCCTCCGCACCTTTATTAGAACTCATTTACTTCAGCTAGCTAAGATCACTACCACACAGATAGCAAGCTACCACTTCAACTCAGAAGAGGCTCTGCCGGCAATGAAGTTGGCCGCTTGTATGGAAAAATGCCAGAGCTGCCAGTCTTTTTGATGAAGTGGTCTTCGCTTAAATATACGAGAAAGGCAAAAACGATCAAAACTTAAATCTCGGTTATTTTGAGAAAAAAAGTTCTTGTTTTCAATGAATCCACCAACACAATGAAATGCTCGTCAAAAAATGTCAGAAGGTCAGGAGGACTATTCACGGAAGAAAAAAAGTACCCAAAATTGAGTATTTTTGAACTTACTTTTGAGTTATTTTCTCTCTTCTCTTTCATCCACTCTTTCTTTTGTTGTCAAAAACAAAAGAGCCAAACAATCCAACGACGCCAGTTCAATACGGGAAGCCAATTTTGAGTTTTATTACCTGAGGTCGAAATTGAGTGAATTAAACTTACATTTGGGTAAATAAATTTTCCGTTGGGTACTTTTTTAACATCGGAGTAAAGGCAAACTACTTCGACCCTACTTACTCAATTTTGGCTTCCCGTACGGATGTTCGAGGTTGGGTGAATTAAACTCACTATTGGGTAGTTTATTTCTTCCGTGTAGATCCGAAGAAAATTATTCAGTTCCAATGAAAGAAATGTTAGCAATATTTTGGGCGTTCCAAACATTTCAAAATTACTTATATGGCAGGCAGGTCAAAATACTTACCGATCACCAGCCATTAACGTTCTCACTTTCGCCCAAAAACTCCAACGCAAAATTAAAACGGATGAAATCGTATCTTGAACAACATGACTATACAATAGAGTACAAACCCGGTAAGAGCAACGTAGTGGCGGATGCTCTCAGCCGAATAGCATGTTCCATGACAGGTACGCAGCACTCAGCAGACAACAGTGACCACTTTTCATTAAGTCTACACAGCAAATAGTTTTGAGAATTCAACGCCATGTAAAATTACAGCTAGTCGCATTAAGCGAATTAACATTCAATATTCAACTATATTTGATTGAATTTTACAAGCAAGCACAGTTTAAATTTATATCGATTTAGAAGAACAGTGAGATCAATTGAATATTGCGTTTATTTGCATGCTCCAAATATGTGCATGAAAATACATTGAAAATCACAACATATTTTTATCTGTGTACTGCCCGGATAAAACAGTACCATAGGCTCAATAGTGTAAACAATTGGATTAGCATATGGTATACAATAGGATATATTGTGTTTTGATGGTTGCACATATTGTATCAACACCGTGGATATAATACGTCAACATAGTTCTCTAATGTAACAGTACTTGCAATTGTTTTTGGATCATTTTGGTACTTAAGTTTTCATTATTGATAACTTATGAAAACTTTATTCAAAATGCTAAACAATATTCACCCCATCGCGTAAAAAATGCATTATTTTCCTCTAAATTTCATTGTTGAACGTTAAATCCATCATAATTAAGAAATTCCTTATCGTATTGTTTTACTATAAAAATACAATTAAATCTAATGTAACTCGAAAGGTTTTCTTTGGATATTTCAACAATAAAATTACTATACACTCTATTGTTTGACAAAAAAAGTGTATGAAAAAATCTCAGATTTTGTATAGTTACGATACTTAACAACCCGTACGTTCTAATGCGAAAACTTCATTTACAATTAATTGAATGGTTCATAACAATACATTCTAATGTATTTCTATTATTTCATCTACAGTATAATCTAAGGTCAATTTATTGTTTTTGATAGTAATGTTACAATAAATTGTATTGTTTTTCTATAATATTTTTTATTCGGGTGAGGCACCAATAAACGTATTTAGACATCAGGTCATCCTGAAAATAGGACCTGATAAAGTTATAACGGAGCATCCGTTCGAAAAATACACCCGTATAATTATATTCATTAACGAAATTGATACACGTAAAAAAATTTAATGTTATTTATTATTAATATTTCTAATAACTTTTTGCCAAAGTAGGCTCTTAATGATATGTATAAGAAAAAACTTATACATCGCATTAGTCACATACATTCCGAAACTTATACTTTTCATTAACTTATGAATGTTATTAGCTTTTTGGTATGGGATCATTCATTAGGTGGCATAATAAAGAGTATAAGTATTTTCAAATGGTTTTTTGCCAAAACATATAAGGTTATTTTTTTACGTGTAGCAATTTTCTTTTACAGGTTTTGAAAAATCATTTCGACATAAATAAGGTAAACGGACATTTAACAACTGAGGAGATAATGGGGAAAATTCAGGAAGTGTATAAAGATCACTTCGGAGATAAGAAGTTGTTAAAAATTCGTTTTACCCAAGGACAATTGCAGGATGTTGTGAGGTACAGATGGCGCTATTATGTTTAAGACATATTAACGGTAAATTAAACTGTGAAGTCGTTAATGTTGGCATCCCTGAGACAAGCTGCGTCATGCTACCGAACAGCGCTTGCACTGCGGCATTCGTGAACGATCATTGGAATAGGTAGGTTGTGCATACAATGTCGGAGGTGATTCCTTACCAAAAGAATATCTAAACTGCACATTTGGCGACCGTGTCAGATCTTCGTTTAAACGCGAAAAAAAAATGAACCTTTGTTTTTTTTTCTATTGCGGAAGGAATCACCTCACGGCATCGATGCAAAAAAAAAGCAATGTTCGAAAATCGACATCTAACAAAATGGCGTCAAGTTGTTTGCTACAAGGGCGTAGCCCGAGCAATGTCTGTCGTCAGCAAAAAAAAACAGAAAACACTCGTTGAAAACAGCCAGAACCGGTTTTGTTGTTTTGTTATGCCACAAATGTCGCACCGAAAGCTCGCAGTGTGTTGTTTGCCGAAAGACAGAAGTCCGGCAATGTCCACTTGCGGAATGGTTTATCGGTTCTGTTGTTTTGTGATACAAATGTCAAATCGGGGCTTGTGACGAGTTTCCCGGAAATCCGACACATTGGCAATGTTAGTCATGGGAAACAGACTCTGATAACGTTGTTTTGTCCAGCAAATGTCAAACCGATAGCCGACAGTGCGTTGTTTGCCTAAAGGCGTATCCTTGGCAATGTCCACTTGCGAGAGCGCTATATGGTTTAGTTGTTTTGTTAGGCAAATGTCGAATTGGAGACAAATATATCTTTTCCTTTGCCAAAATTGAAATGCCACAAATGTAGGACCGATAGCCTGTAGTGCGTTGTTTGCTCAGGGGATCAATCTCCGGCAATGTCCACTCGCGAATTGACTATTCGGTCCTGTCGTTTGTTGGGCAAATCAAAATACAAGCAAATGTAGGCTGGTATAACATTCGCAAAAAAAAACCCCAGAGTGTTGTTTGTCGAGATCCAGAGTCTTGGCAATGTCCTCTTGCCTCAAATTGATTGATAGAATAATGATATTCTTAAAAATAGTATGTTAATAGCCTGAAGCACGTTGCTTGCAAGCAGAGCATAGGCCGAGCAATACCCGCTGCTAGAGAAACAAATACTAAATGTAAGCTAGAAATGTTTAGGATTTTTGCTCGCACGGCCCAGTAATAATTCAAGTAGTAATTGTAGCTAATTGTGTGCTAATCACTACTTGATGTATTATAACGGACCTTTTCTCTCCAAACCAAAATTTCAGAAAATGGCGATCGGAAAATTTGTTTGCGCTCCTCCGGAGAGCGATGACCAGCCACCAGAAGTGGGAGCTGAAATCGAAGTTGTTAGCGAGCAAACAGTTGAGAATGATGAAGACGTTCAGGGCAACCTGGCGCAGAGGTTTGCTCAACTCGAGCAAACGGTGTTGAAGTTGGCAGAAGCTTCCCTGAAGAACCGGGGAAAGGAAGACACCACCACTTCAACAGATTTCTGGGTCAGAGATAAAACAACATCAAGAAGTGAGACAGTGAATATCCGTTGGGAGCATATCAAACCGTTTCCACGTGACGTTCCGTCGTCCAAACTATGGGAAACATGGAATCGATACCTGGAAACATTCGAGATTGGCGCAGAATTCAGCAATGCTAACACACCGGGCGATAGATGCCGTCTGCTATATCTGGCAATGGGTGAAGAGATGCAGGCAATCGTGCGAGCCGCAGAGTTGCGCCCTCCTCTTGATGCAACCGGTTGCTATGCGAAATTTGTTCAGAATATTGATACCTATCTCAAATCGATGTCAGACCCAGCCGTAGAACACGAAGCGTTTCTAAACATGCGGCAGTTAGATGGGGAATCGATCGTTCGGTTCCACGCACGCTTAGTTGAGAAAGTTCGTCTGTGTGAATACAGTCCGACAGACCAGACACGTTTCGTTCAACTTCAGCTTTTGAAGGGCATGCGAAACCAGGAATTGGCAAGATATGCGAGGATGTACGGTCATGATACACTTTACGTCGTACAAGCCGCTACCCGCAATGAGGCGTACGAAGCTGGATTGCAGCCGGGTCCCTCATCTGGTACACCTGCTGCCATGACAGTGGAGAGAGCGACCAAAAAGTTCATCCGTCCATTTAACAGAGGCGCTGGGTTCAAGCGCGGCAGGCACCCAGGATTTGGGTAAGCGATTCAAGCCTAGCTTTAAACCCCGTTCACAAGATATGTGTAAACAGTGTGGTCGTTCAGCCCACAAAGAACTCGCCATGTGCCCGGCCAATAGCCGCTCATGTAACTCCTGTAAAAAGCGTGGTAACTTTGCAGTGGTATGTCCAACGAAGCGTATCAACAGTATCGATGCAGCCCCCGAAACACCGTCGCAAGCCGCAATAGATGACTCCAACTTGCAGAAACACGAGGTATAATTGTCACTGATGCCTAAACTTTTATTAAAACTTTAAATTAAGCCTTTGTTAAATGATAGAAAAAAAATAAAAGATAATTTTTTATTACTTGCAGTCTTTGCAAATAATTTCCTACAAGGATGCACTAGTAACCTGTCGTATAGGTGCAGCAACGATTGAGTTTTTGATTGACTCAGGGTCTGACGTCAATGTCATAGCCGAGAACGATTGGGAGCACCTAAAGAACGACTTGGAAAATGGCCCTGTTGATATCGAATTTTTGAGAAACGACCCATGCTTCACAGTCCATGCTTATGCTGCTAAAGAATCGATCGCTTTAGAGCAAAAATTGAAGCGGTAGAACTTTCTAAACCTTCTGTATGGGCCGATTTCGTGGTAGTACAAGGTGGCCGCCGTTCATTGCTGGGTAGAAGAACTGCCGGCGAAATGAAATTGCTGAAAGTTGGGGCAACTGTTAATTCTTGTGAAGCATCAGGGGTACAGTCACCGTTTCCTAAGATGCCCGGAGTGAAGGTTAAGTTCTGTATCGATAAAACAATACATCCGGTAAGAAACGCGTATTATAACGTCCCTGCAGCGTTCAGAGAAGCAGCGAGGAAAAGACTGCAGGAGATGGAAGAAAGGGATATCATCGAAAAGGTTTCCACCGCCCCAGATTGGATCAGCGGAATGTCTGCTGTTCCGAAGGGAAAAGGAGACTTCCGCTTGGTAGTTAATATGAGAGCGGCCAATAAAGCTATTAAGCGGGAGTATTTCCGACTACCTCCGATAAATGAAATGAAATCGAAACTTCATTCAGCCAGATTTTTTACCAAGCTAGACTTGTCGAACGCATACTACCATCTTGAGTTGGACAAAGGCTCCAGGGATTTAACTACCTTTTTGTCGGAACACGGTATGTACCGATTTAAAAGGCTAATGTTCGGGGTGAACTGTGCCCCGGAAATCTTTCAGCGCGAAATGACAAGAATCCTGAAAGACTTCTCGAATGTTATCATCTACATAGATGACATTCTAGTTTTCGCCGACACCCTGCCCGAATTGAGGAAAACAGTAGCGAAAGTAATGCAGGTCCTGAGAGCGAACAATTTAACGCTCAACGTAGATAAGTGTGAGTTCGATAAAACTTCCGTGACATTCCTTGGACACAAACTGGATGAAGAAGGATTTCACATCGATGAGGCAAAGGCAAAACTCATTCGCGAATTTAGAAGTCCAACAACAGCGTCGGAGCTACGAAGTTTCCTGGGTTTGGCTTCCTTTTTAAGTCCTCACATCAGAAACTTCGCGGACTTGACAAGACCACTGTGGATGGTTGCAGCAAAGAACAGTTGGGAATGAGGTCCGTCCCAAACTTCTGCTTTCGAAGCAGTCAAGGAGACGATTGCAAAATGTACCGTAACTCTGGGCTATTTCTGCGAAGCCGACAAAACGATCCTCTATACGGATGCGTCGCCGATTGCATTGGGTGCGGTCCTGGTACAGGTTGATAGCATGGGCACACATCGCATCATTAGTTTCGCCTCGAAGGCGCTCACCGCTACGAAAAAGCGATATGCCCAAAATCAGCGAGAGGCATTGGGCGCGGTGTGGGCCGTCGAGCACTTTGCCTATTTCTTACTTGGAAGGCATTTCACTTTGCGCCTGGACTCGAAGGGGATATCCTTCATCCTCAACCGTTCGCGCGAAGACCCCAAGAGAGTGCTAACGAGAGCGGACGGATGGGCTTTACGTTTGAGCCCCTACAATTATGATGTCGAATTCGTGAAGGGTAGTGACAATATCGCTGACCCTCCCTCTCGCCTATATACGGGAATTGATGAGCCTTTTGACGAGAACTCCAGCCCGTGGGAAATAGCAAGACTTGAAATCAGTATGGTAAGCTTCTTATCAGAAGACGAAATCCGCGAAGCTACAGCTTGTGATGAGATACTCACTAACGTCGCGGCAGCATTGGAGTCAGGAGAATGGCCCACTCAACTAAGAAGATTCCAGTTAGTGGCGGCAGACTTGTATGTTTCTAATGGTTTGGTGATAAAAAATGGCTGTATTGTCATTCCAAGCGCACTGAGGGAGAAGACCCTCGAAGTAGCCCACAGCGGTCATCCCCTTTCAGCTAAATTTAAAAGCATCCTCAGGGAGCGCGTATGGTGGCCTGGTATGCCTAGTGATGCTGAAAACTGGGTTATAGCTTGCCGTATCTGCGCCGCTAATGGGAAACCAGAAAAGCCAACACCTATGCAACGTACCCTAGCACCTAAAACGGTATGGGAAGCCATCGCTGTGGATTTTAATGGCCCGTACTCCAGATTTGGTGGGATCTACATTCTTGTAATGGTTGACTATAGGTCGAGGTATATTATCGCGCGTCCGGTTAAGTCGACGAGTTTCGAGTATACCAAGACGATCCTGGATGAAGTGTTCGATAGGGAAGGATTCCCACAAACCATGAAGAGTGATAACGGGCCACCTTTCAACGGAGAGGAGTACAGGTCATACTGCTCGGAACGGGGAATCATAAACAAATATTCAACGCCTCTGTTTCCACAACAAAACGGCCTAGCCGAAGTTTACATGTAACTGGTTAACAAGGCAATGTCTACGGCCGTGAATACAGGAAACAATTTCAACGAAGAGTTGCAGGCCGCAGTCCGAGCTCACAATGCGGCTGCAAATTCCGTAACAAAGGTTCCCCCGGAGGAAGTGATGTTGGGAAGAAAAGTTAGAAGAGGGCTTCCACTCCTAAACCGGTCCGAAATTCACCATGATGAGGGTCTACTAAATGAACGGGATCGAGAATATAAGCTAAGGGGAAAAAGGATGGAGGACAAACGGCGATCCGCTCGAGTATGCCGGGTGAAGCCTGGCGACGTTGTACTAATTGAACGCCAGGTGCGAGTAAAAGGCGATTCGAGATTCGACCTGAAGCGGTACACGGTGCTCGAGGAAAGTAACGGAAGTTTGCTATTAGTCGATGAGGATGGATCTACCCTAAGGCGTCGCGTTACACAAACTAAAAGGGTGTACAAATGGACCGAGAATTGCGAAAAACCGTTGGTTGAAAGTGCTGTTGAGCATGAAGATTCGTCAGGTGCAAATGATCGACCTAAAAGAAACAAAAAGAAGCCAACATACCTAGGTGATTATGTGCAAATGTTAGAGCAATGACGTCATATTCCATACATTGTATATTTGATTCGAATACGTTGAATAAAATCATTTTCCAAATGTAAAAAAATCCCCTTAGCTATTTGATGGTATCCATTCATCGAAAACTTTCGTTGAAAGCAAATTATGCTGTGTTTGTTACAATATTGAGGACTTTACTTGTTTTCATTCAACAAACGAACAAACTGATAAGTGTTGACGAATGACTCGGTGAGCTGTCAACATTTCGATATACCTCAGGACGCCACCTAGCGGTGAATAAGGTATTTTATGAGACGTTTCGCGGCGGCCCGATTATTTACATTTTAAGTTTTGTTTTGGTATGATTCTGCGTGAACTTTCCATTAGGTCCCAACACAAAATAATTTTTTTAACGTTCTACTTATAATACATGTTTTCTTCAGCATTTTATGCTTAGAATGCAATGGTATGAATAATCTAGCAATACGTATTGGAAATCGTATGAAAAGCTTTGTTCTTAAGCTCTAGAAACCATAAATTAAAATAGGTAAAATTGATAATTCGACTCATTAGAATGTTCAGCGCGAAATAACCAAACAAACGGGCTCCCACTAATTGTCAAAGTAGATAAAGACGAGAAAAACAGCTGTTTCGATCTGTCTCATAAAATGCCTTACACGGTTAGATGACTTTACCCATTAATGGGTACTATGTTATTGTTGATATTATTCCCACCGTGAAAAATTCACCCATTTTTTTGAAAAAGTGCCGCTACCCATTAAAATGGGTAGTGGCGCTTTTTCAAGAAAATGGGTGAATTTTTCACGGTCGGAATAATATCAACAATAACATAGTACCCATTAATGGGTAAAGTCATCTAACCGTGTATACGAGAAACTTTCATGTACACGACTAAAGAGGTTTACGTATACGTAAATAAATATGAGGTGTGAATATTGGAAATGAATACACGGGAACAAAACATTATCCATTTTTTTCAAATTATTTTATTAAATTTTTTTATTTTGGAAATGTATTGTCGCTTAGTTAAAATAAGAACAGCTTTTTCCTTCGGAGAAGAGGGAAGATGTGAGGTACAGATGGCGCTATTATGTTTGAGACATATTAACGGTAAATTAAACTGTGAAGTCGTTAATGTTGGCATCCCTGAGACAAGCTGCGTCATGCTACCGAACAGCGCTTGCACTGCGGCATTCGTGAACGATCATTGGAATAGGTAGGTTGTGCGTACAATGTCGGAGGTGATTCCTTACCAAAAGAATAACTAAACTGCACAGATGTCCCAGAGGAGAACGAACAATGGGACATTATATACAAAGAACATCATCGTGCGCACCGCTGCGCAGATGAGAATAAAAGGCAACTTTTGAGGAAGTTTTACTTTCCAAAACTTTCTCAAAAACTGCATGATTTCGTAACTAATTGTCAAATCTGTCACGAAAATAAGTATGACAGAAAGCCCATCCATTTTCCGATCCAAAAAACTCCTATCCCAAACAGTCCCTTTCAAATAGCACACATCGACGTACTCTTTATAGATAATCTCCAGTATCTAACGTATGTTGATAAATTTTCAAAATATGCTCAAGTTCACCCGATTGAATCTAGAGCTGCAATAGACCTTGTGCCGGCCGTAAAAGACGTGTTGTCGAAATTCATGTGAATTAGGGAATTAGTGAATTTCTACAACACCAATAAAATCGCGCCTTACGTTGTAGCCACAGGTAGAAGCGAAATGAATGGCATTGTAGAACGCTTTCATTCGACAGTATTGGAAATTTATCAGAATACGAAAACTGTAAATCCTGGAAAGGATCCAAAGCAAATAATGGAGATCTCCGTAATAAAGTACAACAACTCCATCCACTCCTCCTCTAGATTCACCCCAAACGAAATAGTTATTCCAAGGGCAAAACATACTTTTGCATTTAAACGATAAAAACGGAACCATAAAAAACTGAAAAACGATCCATAAATAACATCTGAATGTTCCTTAAAATGCTACCATAAATCCATGAAATAGTTATTGAGATTCCATAAAGAATAATTTTTCGATCCATAACTAAGCTAAAATTTAGCAAATAATTGGGAAATATGTTCCATTAACATGGTCAAGAAAAACAACACAATTATTGCTATTTTCCCATGAAAATATGACAAATGATCCATAAAAAACTATATTTTGATCCATAAAACTTCAAATTTGCGTCATATGATCCATAATTCTGGCCATTTGATCCATAACTTCAAATGATCCATAGTTTTGGTGATATGATCCATAAATTTTGATAAATGATCCATAGATTTTATAAAATGTGTGGATCAAATAATATTGTTTCATTGGCCTTCTTTCCAAGCATTATGGATCACATTATCAAAATTATGGATCATATAACCAAAATTATGGATCATATGGCTGAAATTATGGATCATCATCAGGATATAAATTGCGCAAATTTGAAATTTTATGGATCAAAATATAATATTTTTCACAGTTTTATGGATCATAAAAATATTCTTTATGGAATCCCTCGAACTATTTTATGGATTTATGGAACATTCAGATGTTATTTATGGATCGTTTTTCATTTTTTATGGATCGTTTTTCCACATTGAACGGTGCAAAGTAAGGGCTGCCTTATTCCAAGCTCGCAGGGCTCTAGTATAATTGACACAGTGTATAAAAATTCAATAAAGACACAGACTTAAGACTTAAAACACCATAATGGCAAGAAAAGACATACCGCCATTGAACCACGAACTGACGCTTACGAAAAGACCAGACGCAGAGTAAAAACAAACCCCCGTTACAAAAAAATCAAAATTACAAAAGTTAACCAGTGCACCATTCAACCAGATGACGGCTGACGCATACACAAGAACGACCTAAAAATTAGAAAAATATAAACGCCGACAAGACTGATGAAACCCAACCTTTCATTTCTTTCAGAATTCCAATACTACTGAGACAGACATGGACGTTACAAATACGAAAAATAGACCAACCGATTTTTGTTTTCGAACAAGGCTTCAGCAGAATTCAAATTCATTCTTCTTTGGTCCGATTCGCGAATTAAAATCAAATTAAACTTAAAAGTGACAGTTCGCAAATTATGAAATCCCCCGCTCATAAGAATGGCTGGTGCTACCCAGCATGATCAACAAAACATCTATCAAAAATGATTCAATATCTGTCAAAAGTAATCTTGCTCTGCGAGCAGGGTTATTTGAAAATTTTTGAACTGTCATTTTTAAGTTGAATTTGATTTTAATTCACGAATCGGACCAAAGCCTTATGGTCTGTCTCATTTGGAGAATTAAACTTTAAAATGACAGTTCGAAAATTAAAAAATCACCCCGTTATAAGAATGGCTGGTGCTAACCAGCAATTCCAAATAGGACATCGATGGAAAATGATTCGATATCTGTCAATAGTAATCTTGCTCTGCGAGCAGGGTTATTTGATAATTATTGAAATGTCACTTTTAAGTTTAATTTCAGTTTAATTATCCAATTGAAACAGACCCTTACTATTATCTTCATCATTTTAGCATAGAAGCTTTGAATCACCATGTAATAGATTTAAGAACTAGATTCGATAAAATTGAAAAAAACGCAATTTACATATATGATAGTTCAAAAATTTGGAGATATAAAATTTTCACTAGGAACTATTTTACACACCAAGAGGCAGAAACGTTGGGACGCCGTAGGTAGTGTTTGGAAATTTATAGCCGGATCCCCCGACGCGGATGATCTAAGATTAATTAATTCAACCATTAACAATCTCGTTGCTAATAATAATATACAGGTAAAGGTCAATAGAGAAATGACGTTGCAGCTAAAAGAGTCAGTGTTTAAAACTAAAGATCTTCAACCTCAAAGAATTAAACGATAAAATAAACAACATTATTGATACACCCAACCAGCGGATGGCAGATTTTAAAACAGTTCTGCATAAGAACCTTACAGAAACTGTATAATAATTGGCCATATACAATTTCGGAAGATTTTAATACAATTATTGCTTTGAAATAATACAGATTTGTATTATTTTAATACAATATTTGTATAAAAAGCTTACAGAATTGTATATGCCCAGATTTTATACAATAATTGTCAGATTTGTTTTTTGGGTGTACGATAGCATTAGCAAAAGTAGGATTATTAAATGAGAAAATTCTATCTAAAAATGAAATTGAAATGTTTAGGAGAGATTTAGAGAGAGAAAACATTACAGTTCACTCAACATCCGAGGTCGTAGCTTATGCCGAGACAGCAATCGCCACAAATCGCAAGGAGATCGTATTATTCATCAAGATGCCGAAGTTAGATCCCAGGGTTTTCCGTAAAATCCATGTTATTCCAACGTTCCACAACCAGCAACAAATTCATACAACCGAAAAATATTTTTTGGTTCATCCAACACAGAAATTTATCATCAAGAGCCTAGAGCCCACAATTTACCGTGTTGAAGACACCGAAATAACAGATTCAACATGCATACCAAACTTAATAGATGCAGGACCAGCCATTTGCAACTACTCGTTGAACCCCATACAGCAGGACATCATTTCCATCAATAAGGATTATCTACTGGTGAATACAGTAAGCATTTTCACCCTATCATCAGACTGCAGCGTTAATGAAAGAATTCTCTTTGGATCATATCTGATTCAATATGAGAATTGTACCATACGAATCAACAACATTTCGTATACCGGCAGAACTCGAACCATTGCTGGAAATCCGGTTCACCTCCATCTGGATGGAATAACAATTGCCAAAGACAGTCATATATTGAGCCTTAGCATGGAACATCTCCACAAGCTGCAAACCGAAACACAGGAAGATTTGGACTTACTCCGTTTAAAAAGCAACAGTCTACACTTTCCACACTGGTCCTTTTTTGGAGGAATAACTATCCTCCCTATAATCGGTATCATTCTTTTCTTCAGCATTTTCTCCCGCAGAACAACCAGTATCAAACTTGAAACGATACCAAACACCAGCAATCATCATGGAAATTCGGAAACTGGAAAGGACGTCAGAAGCACAGGAACGCATTCATTTACGGGTAGGATGCCCCTGGAGGTTCATCACTAAGGAGGGGCGAGTTACAACCGTAACCAACCGGACTTGGCCGAATTCCATCGGTCGTCAACGTAAGCGAAAGCCACTTGGGCATGGAGCGGCAACGAGCATCATCAGCAGTTATCGAATACGATCGATTGGGGCTTTGATCGTGAGGTGCTGAGAAAGCATTCTTGGTTACGTAGGTTGAACTGCAAATAAGTCAGAGCAGGACAAATAAAGTGTATCTTTTTGCCTTTCTCGTACAACAAAGTTGTACCAGAAAGGCTTTCATTTCACTCCCAAAACGTACTTTTTATAGAGCGCTTGTAGACCCATAGTATTATATACCATTCGATTCAGCTCGACAAACTGAGCAAATGTCTGTCTGTCCGTGTGTGTGTCTGTGTGTGTGTGTGCGTATGTGTGTGCACATTGAAACATTAGCCAATTTTTCTAGTACTAAACCTGAATCGATTTTGCTACAACAAGTTGCATTCGATGGGGAATGTTTTCTTCTTGTTCACTATTGAGTTTCATAATGATGGCACTTCTCAAAAAATAGTAAATATTCAAAGAGTTATGAGACATCATTATTTCGTAACAAATAAGCTATCGATTTTCTAGGTTATGTTCTCCCAAGACACAATTTATTCGAAACCGGCACACTGACAGCATAGAATACACAGCTTACACGGAAGAAAAAATTTCACAAAGAAACATAGAAACCCATTAATGAGTTAAAAGTACCTATTTTAAGATTTCATGTATACACTGAAAATTCTCGTTTATTTTTCAAAATGACCTAAGAAACATATTTTCATGAATGAATTTTAATATTGCGATCAACAGACCAATATGATAGCTTTTGATTGCAGTACACAAATTAATTCATGAATAAAAGGTGACATATGTTCTTTTTAAAGTTAAGCGTCATTTCTGCCATTTCTTTCCCCTATGGGCCGATGTGAGCAGTGAGAAGTGAAAAGTGAGACGTGAGAAGTGCGAAGTGAGGAGTGAAAAGTAAGAAGTAAGAAATGAAAATGAGAAATGAAAAATCACCAGATGATCCGAAATGAAAACAAAAATGTTTTTCAAAATTAATCTAAACTATCCTTTGAAAAGAGCTGAAATTTTTTTGCTAATATTTTCAAATGGATATAATAGAAAAACGACGCATCCCACAAAAAGTGTTGTGTGGGTGACCATCGCAAAATCAGTCAAACTTTCTAGTGAAAATATCGGAAACAATCCAAATTGAGCCCTACACTGAAAAAAATCAGTTTAAAAATTTTAAAGTCGATTTGCGAAAAAACGCCCTTTTTATTTAAATGAAATTTTGTCTCAAGATAGGTGATTATGTTCCCTACCAACCGTCCATACATCGCAAGCTGGGCACTCTTAAGGAAAAAAAGTTTTTCTAACAAAAACTTTTTCTTGTCGGAATTATTTTCAGTGTATTTTCATCTGAAATTAAACCAATGAAAGCCATCGTTATAGAACCCCAAGCAAATCTATTTTTATGATACATTGTTTAATTTAGTCACTAAATATAGTTTGTTTTTAAATTAGGAGTAATATTAAGAAGGGGTTTATATCTTCAAAAAAAAAATATTATATTCCATTATTAGCTTCTTTAGTTACGACCAGTTACGACCAAAACATTGTACTCTGCCTGACTGTACAGGAATACTTAATATGAGTATATTATGTATACATATGTTAAATCCACCCTTAAAGACACTGAAAAAATCAATTCCGTCAAGAAAAAGTTTTTGTTAGAAAATTTTTTTCCCTTCAAAGTGCCCAGCTTGCGATGTATGGACGGTTGGTAGGGAACATAATCACCTATCTTGAGACAAAATTTCGTCCAAATCGAAAAGGGCGTTTTTTTTTGCAAATCGACTTTTAATTTTTTAAATCGATTTTTTTTAGTGTAGGGTTCAATTTTGAGTTTTTCAAAAAGTTTTATTAGAAAGTTTGACTGATTTTGCGATAGTCACCCATACAACACTTTTTTGTAGGAAGGGTCGTTTTTCGATTATATCCATTTGAAAAAATCAGTAAAAACAAGTTTGACCCTTTTTAAAAGATAGTCTGAATCAAATTTGAATAAACCAAGACAAAATTTTCAAAACGACTTATCTGCTTTTGTAAACAAAGATTCAAACGACGATTTGACGAATCTGATAGCTCTCCCACGCAAACCAACACCATAAACAGGTAGCGGAATCCTTCATCTACCTATTGATGGTGTTGGTTTGCGTGGGAGAGCTATCAGATTCGTCAAATCGTCGTTTGAATCTTTGTTTACAAAAGCAGATAAGTCGTTTTGAAAATTTTGTCTTGAAACTAAGTATGCACTTTTCTTTTAACTGCACTTCTTAAATATTGACCAATAAATTTACAAAAAGTCAACTTAAACAATCAGAACACTTGCAAGTTCCCAAAAAGTTCTATTTTGGCTTTACGCATTTTATTACATTTCCCGCATAACTTTTCAAAAGGACCTAAGTAAAATTTTTCCATGAATTCTCGCTTAACTTTTCAAAAGGACGTAAGTAACTTTTTTTCATGAATTAATTTGAATACTGCAATCAATATTGTGATTCTCGAGATATTATAGCATTTTGCTCATTCACCTCTGCCTCGCTTAGTTGTGCGCCGCTAAGGTATTGTGTCATATTATGGTACTTTACTCAATTTAAGTGTAGAATATTACATCACAAATTAAACATAATTGCACTACTTATATCCACTTAAACAATATCCCGAACGCAACACAGGCGAAAGAAAAGCAAAAAACTACTAAACCTCGAACAATTTCACTTAAAAATATCTTTTCGTAAAGGGACGACAATATGCTACATACCTTACAAGCGAATGTGGAAAAGCTTACCGAAAGCTCACATCTATTTGACATTGGTTTATTTACTTTTTGCATGGCGCACAACTCGGCGCATGGGACCCGGCGCGTAACTGCCCGAATAAAAAATACAGTAGAATAACAATACAATTTATTGTAACACTACTATTAATAACATTCAATTGGCAATAGATTATATTGTAAATGAAACCATAGAAATACATTAGAATGCATTGTTATGAACCATTTACTCAAATGTAAATGAAGTTTTCGCAATAGAATGTACGGGTTGTTAAGTATCGTAACTATACAAAATCTGAGATTTTTCCATACATTTTTTTCGTCGCACAATAGAGTGTATGGTTAATATATTGTTGAAATATCCGATCAAAACTGTTCAAAATACAATGGATTGTATTGTGTTTGTATAGTAAAACAATAAGATTTTAATTTCTCAGTTGTGACAGCTCTACTGTTCAACAATACAATTTAAAGGGAAAAAATGCATATTTGGCGCTATGAGGCAAATATTGTTATATAGTTTATATGCAATGTAAAGAAACGTTTCAAAAGTTATCAATGTATGAAACTTATGTACGAAAACGTTTCAAAAACAATTGCAAGTATAGTTACATTAGAGAAATATGTTGATGTATTGTATCCTCAGTGTTGATTCAATCTGTGCAACCATCAAGAAACAATGTATCCTATTGTATACCGTACATTTTATGGTAATTCAATTGTTTACACTAATGAACCAATAGTACATTTTTATCCGGGTGGTGAGCCAGTATGCTAATTTTAGAAAAGAATCGCAATAGCTTTCATGTTGTTCTGTTGATTGCAGTACTCAAATTAATTCATGAAAAAAATGTTACTTAGGTCCTTTTGATAAATTATGCGAGATCTATAGTACAGCAGAAAGTCCATTGCTGATAAACGTTCATTTCGAACAATACACCGCAGATTGCTGGTTAATTTTTTTTTTGACATATACTCTGTCTCGCTCAAACCAACAGCGAATAATCTAGCGACTACTTTAACGAACTATTTAAGGAACAGCTACTTTAACCGACCGTGTCCATTTAGCAAGTACGGTGTTGAACATAATCTGGAGATTAAAATAACACTTAATAAAGTTTAAAAAAAACTTAGCAAGTAACCGCACAATATTGAGTAAAACAAATTAAGGGTGTAGCATTTCTGCATGCGGTGAATAAATTACGCACCGTGTATATAACTGACAGCATGAATGTTTGTGTTGCTTCTTTCGTGCTTTATTGATGATGCTAACCTCTCAAGCAAAGTTTTCCAAAGCTTCAAATGTGGAACACGAAAACTAATGGACGAACACACACGCGCTAGAGACCCGAAGCCGATGACTTCATCCGCCTCAACACAGCTGTAAAAGTTTCGTCGTTGGAAATAAAAGTCGCATACCTACGTACATGCTTTCTCGTGCGCTCGTTGCGTTTGCTGCCATTTTGTTTCATGCTTTGGAAGGAAAGAAGAGGCGTGTCGCGTGGCTAACTGCTTTTTGGTTTGGGTGGTTTGGTTGGTTTGGGTGGAATTATGTGGTGGAATGATGGTGTAGTTTGGGCATATGGGTGATTTGAATATAACGTTCGTTTTCATACACCTCCTTATTTCCATATTATGCGGCTTTTTTTCATTTATATTTATGTGAATTGTTGGTTTCATTTTCACAAATGTACTTGTACAATTATTACCCTTTGTGTGCAAAATCAATGTATGACATACAACTATGTAGTATGATTGAACTTTAATATTACATTGGTGAAAAAACACTACGTGGGAATCAGGAAAGTTGGAAACATATCGAATTTTAATCCATATGTATTTTTCAAAACGCGCCGTTGCGCTAATCATTGTATTTACTATCGCTAATCATTGTACTACCGCACGATCGCATATTTGTAACATATGCATTTTTTCCTTTCTCGTACAACAAAGTTACCGAAAGGCTATATGATTGCTAAAAAAAACTTGATAGAAGGCCCGGAGACCCATAGTGTTATATACCGATCGACTCAGCTCGACAAACTGAGGTGACGTCTGTTTTTTTTGTGTATGTGTGTGTGTATGTGCACAAATTTTGTAGGCACACTTTTTAGAACTTAGAATTATCCGATTTACTCGCAACAAGTTGCATTCGACGGGGAATTGTTTGCTATTGGAAATGGGCCCGATCATTGTTTTTCGGAATTATTGAAAAAACATTGTTTTTCCCCAAAGGTCCCCCTTGAAAATTCAAAGAACAATTTTTTTTTAATGGTGGCAAGGCAAAAATATTAAAAATGATCGAAAAAATGTGATCTATTCCCCCAAAGAGCTTTTTTGACCTTTCTAATGTGATTTTTTCAATATATTTTATAATGCACGAGAAAGGCATCATCACTGCTAGGTGGATTAATCTGGGTTTTTAAAAGGAAATTTTCGTCCCGGAATCTTTAACTCGCGCAGTGGTTTAAGTTAAGTCTATGTTGTTTGTCATTGAGCTCTTATCTAATTGATACGAGCTGTTTATCGGTACAAAAAAACAGCGACATTATCAAGGGTCACGCGCAGTGCTGCTCGTAAAGTTGAATGGGACAAATGGTTATTCCTGTGTTTTCCTGTCGTTTTTATAAATACTGTATGTGAGTTCAGAATTCGTCGGAGGCGTACTGTTTCGAAAAGGCAATATTGGCAAATAGAGCTCAAGGTATGAAGTGCATATATTATTCAGTACTCTTTATGTGTATAGTGTATCCAGAGTTGTTACGGAGATATTTTCCCCGCGAAAGCCGCGCCAACATGAAATCCATTCCGCGCCAAATCCGCGCGACCCAAAACTAAATTTTAAGCAAATACACGTTAAATATAAATTTTTCAATGAGGCCGATACAAATATTAAATTTATTTTATGTCCGACAGCTCTTGGAAAACACGAGGGGGGGAATAAAAAACCCAGATTAATCCACCTAGCGGTGATGGTGCCTTTCTCGACCTTCGTAAAATGTGTGTGCTTGAAAATAGATGAGCTAGTAGCTAGGAGTAAAAAAGACAAATTTCTTTGTCCGTTCTATGAAAATCAGATTATTTATGGCAAAGATATTGTAGATCCAGTTGAAAACCGAAAACCATATTTTGTCCCATTCCCGGATGTCGCGACTGCATCGCGAGTGGTGCCCGACTATGGCACAGTTGCGCACTACTCGCGATGCAGTTGCAACATCCGGAAATGCGAGAAAATGCGAATGTCGCGAAACCTCGGTTCGGTTTTCAGCTTGATCTACAATATGCTGATAAGAATTTCGACATTTTTGTTTCCTTTTCCAATCTTTTTGACGTACATACCCCTGTTTTATTTGACCCAGTCATATATTTTAAGGATATCACTTTTGGATGTAAATTGAACTGAAGCTCCGACTACACAAAAAGAAAACGAAAATGTCATTCCCATCAAGCGAGCGGAGGGCAATATTTGTTATGATATAAATCTCATGACCGTCTTTCTACCAAACTCCCGTATGAAGAGGAAGGGAAGTGTATCAGTGTGGAAGCATCCGATAGTTCGTTTTCGGAAAGAAATTATGTAGTTACGTATTGCTGCGCACTTGCACCGAGTCCCTTTCGTTGTAGCACTCACATCCTCCTCTAGGAGTGTGTCAATCGGCATCATTCCAGCTATAACGCACACCGCCTCATATGATATGGTGCGATATGCGCTCGCGACACGTAAGCACCAGCCGGTGTACTTCGATCAATTCTTTACATTGTACTCGGCTTTTAGTGCTACGGCCCATGCCGGCACGCCATAACGGATGATAGACAATGCTACGCCAGCTATCAGCCTACGCACTTGACTCGTGATAAAGATTTTATCGCCAATGAAGCCCGCTGACATGCATAATCGACGTGGCTCGTAAAATTGAGCTTATCATCGATCATCACGCCCAGATGCTTGAGAGACCTCACGGAGTTAACTGTGCAGGTCCCTACTCTTATCCTAGCCTGTTGCAACCCATGACGGTTGCACTACCACGACTTCCGTCTTTGGTGGCAAGGGATAACGTCTCGAGTTGAGCCATTCCTCCACTCTGCCAATCGCGTATGAAGCCTTCAGTTCGACTTCTCGAGAGTGTCACCTGCTACTTCTAGCATTACGTCATCCGCGAAGCCTTCTATCTTTACCCGGCCAGACGGCGCAATACTCCGTCGTACATAATTCACAGAAACGGTCCGAGGATCGATCCCTGTGGAACACCCGCGACACTACGATCGACTTTTGACCAGCATCAGTGTCGTATAACAACACCCTATTCTGAAAATAGCTTTCAGATCCTGCACAGGTAATCCGGAATCTCAATCGGCAGGGAGTCAGCCATGCTGCCCAGCTAGCATTGTTAAACGCGTTTTTTACATCAATGTAATCAACGCGCAGTACCTAATACCTCTTCTGTTTAAACCTCTCGCTATCTTTGCTGCATCCGTTACCGCTCGAATTGCTTCGATGGTAGAACGGCCTTACGGAAGCCATACTGGTTGCCAGATAGCCACCAGCACACTCTGTATAGGCCGACAATCTATTCAGAATGACCTTCTAGCAGCTTTCCAGCTGTGTCGAGTAGGCAAATTGGTCTGATGCGAAGGATCCCCCGGCTGTTTGCCAGGCTTCGATTAGCACCAATTTCTGCCGTTTCCATCGATCTGGGAAGTTTCCTTCGTCCATGCATCTCTGGAGGCAGCTCCCGAACATATCTGGATTGAAGAATGGCGTGTTTAAGGGCCAGGTTTGGAATACCATCCGGGCCTGGCGCCTATTGAGCTTAAGTTTTCTTGTGCTACGATAAGCTCTTCGTTAGTCATCAGCGGTACCACGTCAGCTGACTTGGAGTAGCGGGCCAGTTCGATGATTCATGCCTCGAAACAACCTGTCTACTATTTTGGCAACATCCCCGGAGATTTTCAGGTGGCGTGCTATTAGTCCAGCGCATCACCATCCTGTATGCATCTCCCATGGATTATCGTTTGCCATCCTGCACAGCCGCTCAGACAGGCTTCTTACATTTAATCTCGTAGTTCAGAGCTCTGCTCGTGTCTGAACACCCTGCGTCTCCGACCTTTTCAGCGTCTGTCCTGGCACGTCGCAGCCTTCTTTGCTCTAAGGCAGGTTCTACGAAGGTCCGCAATTGTGTCAGTCCACCAGACGCAGGTGCGATTTCCGGGTGGTCCTCCTAGGCATCGTCACATCGCATGCACGGTTAGTACATCGATTAACCTCGTCGCCACTTAATCCCGTTGTTCGCGTCTCCCATCGTAGTGATCTTCCATGAGTTCTGGGTGAACTGCGAGGTGCCATCCTAGATCGGCTTTGCGATCCGCCTTGTGGTTGCTACGGGGTATACCGGATCATAAACGGATTTCCTGATGATCGCTGGAGGTATGCCCTCATGAACCTCCCATTCTGGCTCCACCGTCCATCCGCGCTGCAGAAGGTCACATCGATGCATGAATCACGCTGGTCCCTGAACGTTGGCACTGGCCTTCGTTCAGCAGGACATTTAGTACCGCTAGCGACTCTAGCAGGTATGACCTCAGCGTTTGAACCGGGATCCCCAGTCCACGCCCACGCATTGAAGTCGCCTGCTACAACTAACGGTTTTAAGCCAGTTAGTCTTGCTGCAAGAATATCTACACCCTAGTAAACTGCACTATACCCACCTGGGAGGACAGTAGCAGCTACAAAAGTAAACACCGTTTACCTTTGCTATAACGAAACCCTCATCGTCAGGTGATGATATTATCTCCTGGATGGGATATTGCCGCAAGTCCAGATACCATCTGGGACTTATCCGCAATCCAACTACCGTTACCGGCAGGATGCGGTAAGGATCGGACAGCAAGGCTACGTCAGCTTTACACTCAGTAACCGACTGTTGTAGCAGCAATTGCCGCCCGCAGTGGTTCAGGTTAGCTGTGTTACCTGCGTGTCTGGATCCTTCTAGAGGCCGGACAAGCCTGACACCGGTGAGGTGTCTGGCTGTACCCGGGGACAGATCGAGACACCTTGGTAGCCTGACAGGTGCGAGCCGGCCTTCAGCCTCCACCTACGGCACAGCTTACTGCGATCAGGTCCCTTACAGTCATAAGACTTATGACGTTGCCAAGACACCTGAAACAGGTCTGAAGTGGTTGGCTTATACTTAGCGGACATACGACCAACCCACTTTCAGTTTAGCCTTATCCATTACCTTTTGGCCTCAGCCTGAGGTACTTGGAATGAGGCAACCTGCATTCATGAAGCTTTGCGTAACTGAACGTAGATTCCTGGATCTCGACATTGCACTGATCTCTCAGTGCTCGACCAGGTCTCGAGCCCGGTTACTTCATCCAGGCCCTTGCACTGGATGTTCGAAACTGGACATAGGGCTCTCTTGAACCCCATCGCCCAGGACCTTCTAACTTTTTGTACTCAGAACTCTTCTGAGCAGCATCCCGCTTCAATACGAGAATCATCGCGCCTCTCCGCGTCCCTTCGGATGCAGTTGACATCCTCTCCTAGGCCAGTGAGTTTGTCATTAACTCTCATGGGCTTCAAGACTCGGCGTAGCTCTTGTCGTCAGTACTGACGATAATCGCCTCACCTCTATCTTTACGCCCACCACCGACATTGGAAGGTTCACCCGTCGTCTTCTGGGCTCTACCCTTCAACGGTGGCGCGTATCGCTCCGCCTGCCGCTTTCTCTGCGGTCTGCTGTCGTTGTCGTCTCGCCTTCTTGGGGTTCACGACTTCCTCCAGGGTAAGTCTTCCTCCCGGCGAGCTTCAGTGGTCCCCACTGGTGGAGGCACTGGGTTCAACGGCTTGAGATGGCCATCCTTTCGCTCGACCTTCTTCCTTCTCGCTGACTTGGGCGCGGAATTCTCGACAGCTGTTTTCAGGTTCGCCCTGCGTAACCTTACTCAGCTTCGGGTCGCCCTGTTACAGCCATCCTCTTGCGGAGTTCCTCGACCGGTCTCCGCCAGTCGTTTACCCTCGGACGAGACGGATTTTCAATTCCGCCTCCTCTTTATCCTTATCCGCCTGCTTCGCTCCTTGACGAGTTTGCGGAGCTCCTTCTGCACTCTTACTGGCCTCTAGTAGGGAATCCACCCGTTTGGCCTCAACTACTAGGGCACAGAGTGCCTGTCAGCAAGTTTCAAGTCCTTGCTGTAGTTAACCCGGTGTCTAGGAAGGTACAATCACGTCGGATACTTCCGTGACTCCATCGTGTGACCACGCGTTCTTCGTGGTTCGCCATCACAGATTTGATGACGCGGGTCAGGGTAGGGCCGTCCATCTTTACTTCAACCGGCACCTCCTCAGACCCTCCACGGGCTTCACCATCGCCTTCCCGGCGATCTTTGGGGCGACCTTTCCAGGCCGCTGCCTCTGGTGAAAGGGTTCTCCTTACCACCATTCGCTTCAATCTTCCTTCGTCGTTTTTGTTTAATGGGATTACTCATGTCTGATGGGTCCTCTTGCGGCTGCTGTCGAATCCTGCTGGTGTAGTCGCCTTCACGATCCCATGGTTTCATACATACCTTGCGGCATGCAGGAGGCATGCGAGGGTTGACACTTTCGTGTTCAGAGCCAGATCAGCGCTGTCAGGAAAAGCATCTGAGCTACTCCCACTCAGCTGCCAGCTGAGCGACAGAATGTACCGCGTGCGCAAGGCCCGCCACGGTTTTAGGGACGGAAGAGCCCGGCATAGCCCATTCGCCGTTTCAGGTCGGTGTCACCGGCCTTACTAAGAGAATAGAATAACCAGACTACCAGCCCTCGCGTTCACAATCTCAATATCCAAAACAAGACCATAACATACAAAACAGGATACCATAATCAGGATCTTACTGAATCAATCCTGATGTGCCAATGGCACTCCTGGGCTTGTGCTTTTAGCGGCACACAGTCGCTTTGATAGAGTCTGCTTACGGGCAATTGTGGTTTTTGGGAGGGATTTTAACAGAGCCCACTGCTAAATCCCACCACGCCCCAGGCAGTTCCCCTGACTCACAGACAGCTGGGAGGTGTCAAGCCCTGGACATGGTCCATGCTGTCCCTACTGTCCCTGCTGCCCCAGACATTATTGTCTTGAAATAAGTGAAACGCGGGACATTTCGGACCTTTTCAGCGCGGGACAAATGGCGAAATGCGGGACGTCTGGTCATTAGTCTTAATACATGAAACGAGGAAGCGTAAAGAAGAACTGGCTAAAAGCATTAAAATATTTATTAGTAGTAACCAAGTTACACTCACAGTGGACGACGCTGGACCCGGCGAATGTGACATTGACATTGAGAATCTTTGAATTTCGATGAAAATCGAATGAGCTTCTCCAGAAAATTCTATAAGTTTTCCAAAATTTGGAAATTATTTTCAGATTTTCCATGCGAACTACTTTGAAGTTTCGAGAAATCTTTGGAGTTTCTAAATAAAGTTGTTTTAAATTTCACAAAAATGCGAAACTTCAGAATTTTCACGAAAATTATTCCTAACTTCTACAGGCAAATTTTCGGAAATTCATGGAAAGTTTTCTGTTGAGTATTCTCGAAATTTGCAAAATCCATCATTGCAGGAGAGTGTGGTGGTAGAATGGTTGTTTTCAGATTGACTATCTTAGTCTAGAATAATTAGGACGGCTAGTTTGGCATGGCTAATGATAAAACAGTAAATTCTTAAGAATTTTCACGAGAGGCTAGAGCCTTTTTCAAGCTAAAATTTCTAGAATTTTCACGAGAAATTCTCCGTAAGTAAACGTCTTAAGAATTTCCACGGAGGATTGTTCAAAATGTAGATTTCACTAAAAAAATCGTTGTATTTCAACGGAAAATTGTTCGAAATTATGGATTTCTATTGAAATTTCTTGTAAGACCTTCGATAACCAAAATCATTTAACTGCAATGCTTTTAACTGCATTCAATAGTTACATCGGTTGCAGTCGGACAGCTGAACTTCAAAACGATGTCATAGTCTATGATCTGCATTGCGCTACAATCAGGTGCACTTCTATTGCCTCGGACGTCACCTGACAATTGTTTGACGACAAGAATGCGTCGCGGTTATCGAACGGAATTCGCTAACTGAAACGAAAACATGTTGCAGTTATTGAATGACTGGTGTATTGTCTAAAAGAAATTTTGGGAAATTCCATGGCTAAAGCGACATACGGCGAACTGGTAATTGGCCGAAAAGTTGTTTGCCCTAACAGGTCGTTTGGCCGAATTTGTCATCACGCGTAAATGCCGTTTGGCGAAAAGGTCGTTTGACAGGAATCTATGACAAAAGGTCGAAAAGATTAAAATAACAAGGTGAAAAAGGTCGAAAGAAAGGTCGGAAAGACAAACGTCAAAGGACAGAAGGTCGAAAGGACAAAAGGTCGGTGACAAAGACAAGGTCGAAAAGGACAAAAGGTCGAGGGACAAAAGGTCGAAAAGAACAAAATATCTAAAGGGACAAAAGGTTGATAAAGAACAAGTTGGGTATTTCTAAAGAAATTTGTTAAATGCATTTATTTTCAAGCAGAAAATACACTCATATCATCAATCAAAGTTGAAGAATGAGCAATTTTCAAAGGAGTAATTACTTAAACCAATATTATGAATATCTAGATAGTTCTGTTAGAGATAAAAAGATTGCTAATTTGAGAAATGAATAAAACTTGTATTGCGCGAGACAGAATTGTCCTCACAAATATTCAACAACAGAATTCTAACAAAAAATCTAACAATTAAAAAAATCATTGAATGGGTGCAAATAATAGATTGAGATCTAGACTTTCTAAATGTCACTTCAATCTATCTAAATAGCACGCCGCAGCCATGCAAGCGCATTAAAATACACCGCGAGTAAAGGCCCCCAGGCTTAAGCGATTTCATCGCCGCAACGGCGACAGCTTGTTGCTCAATTCTATCGTTGGGATGCTGGCAATACTCCATTTACATTCCATACCAACGGAAAGAATCACATTCGTCGCAAAGAATCGCGTCGCGATTGCCTCGTCGCGTGTGTGGGAATACCTTAATACACGCCGATGTATTTAATGTGCGGCGTGCGCTGTGAGAGAACGAAGTAACATTTAAAACTCAAACATCCATCTGTAGTCATTGAATGCGTTATATTTAATTGTTAAAATATGTGAAAATAAAAAAGCAGAGTTTTGCCAATTGTGTAAGGCAACTCTGGTGCAAGATTGATTCTCTCCATTTCAGTTTCTTGTCTGTTTCGACCTTTTGTTCCTCTCGACCTTTTGATTTTATTGATCTTTTTATCTTTCGTCCTTTTATCCCTTTCTACGTTCTGTCCCTTTCGACGTTTTGTCCTTTCGACCTTTTGTCCATTCGACCTTTTTCCTTTTCGACCTTTTGTCCTTCGACCATTTGTCCTTCGACCTTTTGTCTTTCGACGTTTGTCTTTCGACCTTTTGTCCTTTCGACCTTTTGTCCCTAACCCGTTTGACAGAATGGGTCATTTGCCAAATATCGTTGAGCACAGGTTATAGGCCAAAAGTCAATAAGGGTCTGTTCAATAACCGGACGCAATAGAGGGTTGGTTTAATTTTGTTATAATTTATTATGCAAAATATGGGTGGTGTCCTTCGAATACTGTTACGCGTAACAAATTAATTGATAGAGAAAAAATTAAAATGTTGAAAATGTAGCATAAAATATACTAATGCATAATAATTTATCGTAACGTGTTTTAAATCCTACCAAAAATCATTTTTGTTTTCTCAAACTGTTGTTACGCGTTACGCATAGGGTGGGGTAGTTCTGGAGATTGTTACAGATTGTTACGAGGGGTGGGGTTCCAAAAACAACGTTTTCACGTTACGTAATATTTGAACAGACCCACTGAACGGGTAATTTGCAGTTGTTGAACACCCATCATACTTAACAAAGAGCAACGAAACGTTGGACAAAATTTAAAAATTAATTTAGTAATTTATAAATCTATCCGTCCTAGTGAATTAACGTTGAAAAGGCTTTTATCAAACGACTTTTGAACGAAATTTCGTACCTCTACTTTTCAAGTAGATACTGGTCTAAGTCAAAAGTCATTTACCCAAATCCATTAAGCGAATTGAACGTTTATCCAAAACTGTTATCAGGTCGAAAAAGGTTTGACCATAAAGTAGTATGACCGAAAGCGACATACAGCCAAAATGGACTTTCAGCCGAAATGTTAATTTGGCCGAGAAATCGTAAAAACCGTTTAACTGTAAAAAAAACATTTCAGCTAAACAGCATTTTTGGTCATTTTTGGTCGATCGTTTGACCAGATGACCTCATAGCAAACGGCTTTTGGCCAAGTTACAGTTCTGTCTGTCGTTTCGGTCATGGGATTTCCAAGAATTTCTCATCGAAAATAAAAAGAATTTTCTGAAGAAATAAAAAAAAAATCCTTAAAAAAATCCGAGCATTTTTCCATTGTTTTAAAGTTGGCTATGCCAAACTAGCGTCTGGTGATGAACTTCTCCTGAAAAATCACTTATTAAGGCTAAAAAAACTCTGTCTTAAATAATTTAGATTGACAAAGTTAACGTTAAAGCGTTCCTTTCACCAATCCAATTTTCTGTGTAAATTTCAAAGAATACTGAGCATGAGCATGATTGACGCCCACGGTTGCTACTCCGTTATTGCCAGGTCAGCTGTAATTACACAGAGAACCAACAGATGAAGTTTGGGACTAACACCATCTTCAATGTAAGAACTGGTGACCCAAAATAAGCAATACCAGCGCGGCGTGTCCGAAGGAATATTAAAGGCCGCACAAAGCAGAACAAAATGTCGGTAACCGCCGATCGTTCTGTCACCGCACAAAGCAGAACAAAATTGTGATGACCGGCCGATCGTTCTGTTACTGAAGAAAACATGTTCGACGCGATCTAAACTTTTATATTCCAATTAATTTACTCATCCGCACAAAGCAGAACAAAATTTCGGTGACCAGCTGATCGTTCTGCTTACTGACGAAATATGTCTCCGATCGTTCTACTTCAATATAAAACATGTACTCTCTGTGTAAATTTCAAAGAATACTCAATAGAAACTCAATAAGAACTTTCCGTGGATATTCCGAATATTTTCCTGTATAAATTTAGAACAACTTCCCGTGAAAACTCGGAAGAGATTTCATGAAAGTCCAAACAGTTTGCCTTGAATCCAATAAGGGCTCCTTTTGGTAATTCTAAAGAGTTCTGGAAACTTGATAGTAGTTCTTGTGGAAAATCTGAAAAAAATCCAAATGAATATTCTGAAAAAATTTGAAAAATGTCTAAGAAAGTTCATTAATTTTTCAGGCGAGGCACAAAACATTCTCCCGTTAATGTTTTAAAATATCCAAAATGATCAATTCAGCCGAACGACACTTCTCACAGAATGTCCATTTCGACCAAAGAGCATATTCGGCTATTTCGCTATTCGGCCAACGATTTTTCAGCCAAAGAACTATTCGACCAAATGATATCTGGCCAAATAACATATTTGGATTTTAACATCAAATTGATTCAAGATTTGTTTACAAATATTGCTGGAGATTACTAAATTGAATGATATGACATCAAACTGTGTACTGTGTACAATATCTAAATTAGTTATCGGTTTTCTCTCATATACAGTAGAAATAGTTTTTTACTTGATTCACAAATTTTTCTGCTACACGTTTGTTATTTTAACCGTTAAAACGACCAATAAGATATCAAATTAAGTAAACATAATTGATGATTTCACAACATTTAAACAAGTTATTGATTCGCTCTCAAGCTTTACTCGGATAGACTTCTACAAAATAGTCTTTTCGTTTGAACGACATATTCGGCCGAACAACTTTCAGCTTTGTGGCCTTCAGACAAATGGATTTCTGCCGAACGACTCTTTGCCATTCAAAAATCTAATTTCTATTTTTTTATTTAAACGGGAACTTGCTTTTCACACGAAGTTTATTTATGAAGACTTTTCAAACATTCTCTTCAACGTGATGTTGTAAAGATCTATCAGGAAATTATACGAAATTTCCACTGAATCTTCAGAAGGTCCAAAGAAGAACATTTTGTGGACTTCTTCAAATTTGAATCGGCGTGAAAATTATAGATCAGCGGCGTGACAAATTTTAAACGGCGGCGCGCCTATGCAAATGTCGGCGGCGGCGGCGTGCCAAAATTGTCGCGGCGGCGGCGCACACTCTATTTGCATACTCATCGCACAAAATGGTAAAATAATTTGGAAATCGACAGCATTCATTGGAATAGTATTGCCGTTAAATGATGGGAGTCCAGATTCTCAAAATATTTCTGTGCTATAACGAAATAGTTTGAAACTAAAATTCGAGAACTTTACGAATGCTGAAAACCAAAAACGGCTCTCGGCAATTTTTCGATAAATGATGACTAAATTTTGTAAAAGTTTATGCAAGATGTTGGATTCTCTTCAAACCCTTTTCGCACCATTTAAAATATTCCAAAGCTATAGGAAAGTCCATTAGAACACAAAATAAAACATCTTCCCTTTTTTGCAAAAGTACAATTATCATACTACAGATTTTTTTCAGATTTCTCCTTGAAGAGCCATTTTATCCTAAATCAAATTTTGGGATACTCTTGTTTCTTGCTCACCCAATGCGAGAGCTCCTGGATCCTTTTCCATACCGCATCTGCTACCCCGAATAACTCACTTGGTCAACACCCTTTTTCTTCAACCTTCCGCCGTTG
>NC_085139.1:280162745-280193608 GCF_024139115.2 Armigeres subalbatus | reverse complement strand
AGCTCGGTACAACTTTGTTGCCCAAGAAAGGCAAAAAGTATTTTGGCCATAATTTCAAAGGTAATAGTCCAATCTGGCCAACTTTCTAAATAGAACAGGATTCCGCATCTAATGCAATTTGTGTGAGTAAATCGGTTGAGGGTAAGTCCATTAAAAGTCAGCTAGACTTTTTACTCGCTTTTTATCATATGTATATTGGCCATAATTTCTGTGCCCATGGTCCAAATTTTAAAAGAAAACAATACGACAGGATTCCGCGTCGAGTGAAACTTGTTGGAATTATAGATAGTGGAATATATAGATGAGGAGATAAATCCTCTGTCTCCAAACGGACTGTCAAACTCCAAACGAGCATGACGTCACGATTTCAATGGAAACGTTAAGGGCTGTGACGTCATATGTGTGCACGGGCAGAAAAATCGACTCAGCCATGCTTTCGCTCATCTATCTATTCTTCTATCTATAGTTGGAATTAAATCGGTTGAGGATAAGTTCCAAAAGTGAGCTAAACTTTTCGCACTTTTGTGCGCGCACACACACACACAGAGACATCATCGCAGTTCATCGAGCTTATACGTATATAACACTATGAGTCTCCAGGCCTTATGTAAAAGTTTGGTTTTGAGCGAACATACAGCCTTTTCAGAAAAGGCAAAATGGTGTTTCAGCCATACTTGATCCCATAGTCCGATCTAGCCAATTTTCAATGAAAACAATGGGACAAGATTCGCGTCGAATGCAATGCACGTTGAGGTCATAGATGAAGTCTAAGTGCTAAAAAGTGAGCAGACTTTTTCGAACTTTTTCGCAATAAATAGTAATTTGACCATAACATCTAAGCCCATAGTCCGATCTGGCCAATTTTCAATAAGAAAATATGAGACATTCTGCGTCGAATGCAACTTGTTGTGAGCAATATGAGGATTTTGCGTCGAATGCAACTTATTGCGAGCAAACGGTTGAGGTAAGTGCCCGAAAAATGAGTGACATTTTTACGCGATTTTTCGTATGAATTTGTATTTTGGCCATAACTTCTGATCCCATAGTCCGATCTGGCCAATTTCAAAAGGAATGGGACAGGATTCTGCGTCGAATGCAACTTGTTGCAGCAAATCGGTTGAGGATAAGTGCCCGAAAATGAGTGACATTTTAGCGATTTTTTCGTATGATTTGTATTTTGGTCATAACTTCGATCCCAAATCGATCTGGCCAATTTCAAACAGGAAACAATGGGATAGGATTCTGTCGAATGCAACTTGTTGCGAGCAAATCGTTGAGGTAAGTGCCCGAAAATGAGTGACATTTTTACGCGATTTTTTCGAATTTGTATTTTGGCCATAACTTGATCCCATAGTCCGATCTGGCCAATTTCAAAGGAAACAATGGGACAGGATTCTGCGTCGAATGCAACTTGTTCGAAAAATCGGTTGAGGGTAAGTGCCGAAAAACATATATTTTTAGTAGTTTTGCACACACACACACACACACACACACACACACACACACACACACACACACACACACACACACACACACACACACACACACACACACACACACACACACACACACACACACACACACACACACACACACACACACACAACACACAGACATCACCTCAATTCGTCGAACTGAGTCGATGGTATATAACACTATGGGTCTCGGCCTCTATAAAAAGTTTGTTTTGAGCGATCATATATGCCTTTACTGTAATGTATACGAGAAAGGCAAAATAACAAGGAAACGAAAAAAAGTCAAAAAGAATAATCGCATAAAAATTGGAATTTTAATGAAAATGATAGCAAAGAATTTGAATATTTGTAATATATGTATGCAGTAATGAACTTAGCAGAAACTTTAAAAATTTAAAAATACGGAACATATTTCCGCAGAAATTTTAGTTTTTTTTTTGGAAAAGTTTTTGCTGATGGACTCTAAACTGTTGAATCCATAACACCATAACACCATAACAACATTTTAAAGTAAGGCTAGAATTATAAGCTTTTGTTTAATTTAAGTATGAAGCTCAAATTCGTTGTACTGGGGCAATGGTCATGTACTTTTGAGATCAGAGATGTGTTGTCTGAAGATGTTTTAGAAGAGACTTCCAAATTATACGGAATAGATAGGTAGTAACGTCATATCAGCTCGTCATGAATACAGAATCACCGTCTTCGACCAGAGGTCGCACAGACTGAACACTTAACACACAGACAAACAGACGTAACATATTGAACATTCACCATCAAATTCATCGTCGTCCAAATACTAACGACATGTGTTGATTTCAGTTAGTTGGGCAAATCACAAACCAGATGGCGATAGTGAGCAAACGTCAAGCTCGAGCAAACCCGATGAGCGCGCCAAGAGTGATCGAGGCCAATCAATGATTATTTGAATCAACCAGAAATCAGTGAACTATGGAAATTTGACGAGTGTTATGTCTGTTTGTCTGTGCTTAACATCTAGCATGAGACAACGGATAGGACACACAACACCTAGTAGACCAGTGGAGAACTTACGCTTTACGAAAAGTTTCTCCTTACCGGCGGAATCGAACCCACACTCCATAGCACATGCTCCAGACGATTGACGTCGCAAACCACACGGCTACGAAGCCCACAATCATGTCATATCAAGCTCACGTTCTATAAATATTGAAATGCCATGCTACTTATAGCGGCATACGGCCTCGGATAAACCCGAAGAAAGAATGCAATGGACGTTGAACTTACTCATGCCAGAAATATGCGTGGATCAGCTGCGGGGTTTCTGTAGAGTGGTAGAGGCCATTTCGGCCCATGCACGACGATTGCGCCTGGGCGCTTCCAATCCTTACACGATCTGAGTCTTGCTTTTGAGAGATACAGTTCCACTTGTTTTATGAAAATAAAAAATCTTCCAAACAAGTTCTAAAATAGATCTCTATTACTTAGCTAATCAAAGTTACACAATTCATAGGTTAAACGACACTAGGATTGGTTTCTTTATCAACATGACATGTGGCATTATTAAGCGGGATCCAATTCACACACCCACTCTTATGTTCTGAGCATCTTTGGTACATGGGGACATCGTTAGATCTCCATCCTTGGCTTGAGCATAAGTCTGATTCCCATCGACTTTGTTTATTTCTCTGTTAGGGTTTTACCGCCAGGCGATTCTGGGTCTGTGCTGCAATGTCCTGCTGGATTTCAGCGCTTGCTTGCAGATTTCATCTCTGATAATGTTGTTCGTGGCCGGCCTACGCCCATTCACACTGTGGAGTTCCCGTGATATTGGATCGTCTATGGGGCTCAGTATTCGGGATCCAGTTGCGAACCCACCAGGCCCGAGCTGTGGAACACAGACATCGGATGATGACTTGCAAATCTATGTGATTCTCTAATACGCACCAAGTCTCACTGGTGTATAACATAACAGATTTCATGTTAGAGTTGAGTATTCGAGGTTTGGTGCATTGCCTGGACAGATTGGAGCTCCATGTTCTATGTTGATCTTGGTCCGCCGTCCGACGTTGGCTGGCTTTGGTTTCGACCTTCTCCACTGTTTGCCCGGCTACCGTGGATATGGAGTTTGTGAGTGGGAAATACGACCAGGTCATTCAGTTACTCTACTTGAGAGCGCTGTGTAGTTAGTAGAACAGTACCATCATCTCGTTCGATTGCTCTATGGAGGTAGACTGAGAGGTCCATGATTTGGTCAACTACGATGTGAAATAGCGCAAGAGGCATAATACATGCACCCTTGTCTCACTCTTGTACTCACTCACGTTTCCGTGGTCAATCAGTTCCAAATGAAGGACTCTTGAAATTAAATAACCTGCTCAGCATGATGCAAAGCGTGACAGAATAGTTCTCACATGGTCGTCCGAAGCGGAATCCTGCCTACTGGTCAGAGAATTGTCAACCTTTCCCTATATCTGGAATAGAGAGGTGTTCTTGCAGAAGTGGTGAAAGTTGACAAGCCAACGTTCCAGCTGATCGATGAGTGACTGACATATCGCGGCTTTATCTATCATCTACGGACTTGTCCTTGCTTTATTCAGGCGTCATGCAATATAGAAGAGCAAATGAATATCGCCGGTTGTTGCGGGTTTCTACCATCGTCGGCCGGGAAGTCCTCCTGCCGCTTCCGTCTGCAGGCAGCAGCATTTGACCTTCCCAGACCCGTTTTAGTGGCAGTACTAGTACACACTTAATTTATATTACGTGCTCGGTTACCAGATTACCGATTTCTCAACAGCGAGTCTCGGTAGTCAGCTCGGTAATCAAATCGACAACCGAGTCCTCGGTACTGCATTCTATCCGATGAAATGTCAAATTTTACCGAAATCTTCTGTTAAATCCGTTAAATCAACTGAGCACTCGGAAAATAAAACCGAACATTCCGGTAATTTGACGTAGAAAAAAATCAGTTTTACTGATTTTTCAGTACTTTTAACATTTATTCGGTACTTTTTGGGTGCATCTGTAAAAAATTACCGAGTGATTTGTAATTTGTTTTATTTATATTTCAGACGTAATTTAATTAGAAAACTGGATGAACTAAACATTTTATTAGTACATTCAAAGTTAATTGCCTATATGCGGTATTGCACCCGGAGTGGAAATTAATACTATGTCTGAAACTTGATTATGCATAGTACAACAGTGATAGATTTAGTTCGGAAAAGGTATGGAGGGTAACCGCCCTTCGGTGGGGTTTGATCCCACGACCCATTTTATTAATTTATTACTTATATAAGCATATTTGTTCGTGCGCATGTTTTTTTCAAAATTGGGAGAACTTATCTCCTAGAGTCTTGCAAACGTTTCTTGAACATGAAATCCAATTGTGTTGGGCCATATTTTGCGGTGTGACTCAGCGTTCCCATCGGAAATGAAACAAGTGTAGATAGCCACGTGCATACGCGAAAGGCTGAAAATTTTGTAGCGTGGGAGCGTAGCACCTTCATCACTTTGAAATCGAAACCTCCTCGGAGAGAAACTTCTGAAATATAATTGAAACTATGTATTAAACAGTTAAAGTCTAATTACATTATTACCATAAATAACGTTGATGATTCTGGGTTCGAGAAACCCATTTCACCATTCGTTTTGCGCAAACTTTTAATAAAATGGCGCTTTCTCAACCATCACGTATAAGACGATTGCTTACTGAGAACTCGGTTTAAAATTTAACGATGTCGGTAAGCTTAATTCGCACGGTAAAAATAAAGAAAATGTATGAAACCGAGATGCTCGGTAATATATTTTGACGTTTCATTTTACGAGAGATCGGTGAACCATATTACAGATGTCAGTAAATTTCAACCAATAAACGAGCTTGGCATATATTTTTTTACAGGACCCAAAATAAAATACCGAGCTGAATTGATTTATGTGTAGTTGGCGTAGAGGGTCCTCCCGTGCGGTAAGACGCGCGCTACAAAGCAAGACCATGCCGAGGGTGGCTGGGTTCGATTCCGTGCGGGTCTATGCAATTTTCAGATTGGAAATTGTCTCGACTTCGAATTTGAAGTAAAGCTCATCGATCATTTCGACATCTGGTGGTCGTCACAAGAACCACGAAAAAAGTGTCGTTGGCCAAAATAGTGCATTGGCAGCATAAGGAGGAGTACGGATTTCGCGTTTTCTGGTTAATCCAATCATTTATGGAAGCTGAAATATCGCAAATTGGAAGAAAATTTTGTTTTGGGATGAGCTTCCATCCGGTGGGTGCTTGCATATATTTTCCGATTAAACAGCATATCTCTTGCAGTGCCTCCACCGCATAATCTTGTATGAATTCGGATTTTAATTCGCTGCTTATTTGGGTGGGATTTGTCTTCAACAACTGCTAAGACTGTAAGAAGCCATTGCCAGTGGAAAACAAGAGACAATATACCAAAAGTGAAGTAAATTTTATGGAGAAAATTTGATTTGAATGTAAATAATCGCTTCTGAAGACTTTTCTCCCAAACTTTCGCAGCGCACTCTACCACTGGATCCTTCTCGAATTCGCCTATTGAATTCAATTGAGTTGTTCAATTACTTGCCCTGTCAAAACGTAGCATTACAGTGGATTTGAATTACCAGTCATCTGAATGGAACAGATTTTTTTTTATTTCAAAACAAAGAATCAAACCAGAGTTGACTAGCTATTTGCATTTTTTTTGCTGTTTTTCCTTTAGAGGGACCCTTGAGATTAACCAGATTTAGTCAAACTAAAACCAAATACAAGAAAGGCAAATATTTTTTCACTACATAATCTAAACAGAAGATTCAACATACAGTGGGTCCAAAAGTATTGTCTAGCTGCAAATTTTTTCTAAAATGTAAAACTTAGGCGTGATAGAAGTGAAATCAAAAATTTCTTCTAAATTTGGTAGAAAACTTATCAACACATGATTATTATTCAAAACAAATGAAATTTCAATTACTTTCTCTGGATGTAGAGAATATCCGCATAATTATAGACTGTACATGGATATTTTCCCGTGCGGTCGTCAACAGTATCCTTTACTGTTGACAACTGTAAATGAACAATATCATATGAAGTTTTAAAGTTTGTGGTACGGTTATTTGACAAATAACAATATGCTGAAGGTTATGTCACTCATAAAATCGTCTGTTTTCGCGTGCAAAATTTTCGCTCAACAGTATGATAAAATGTTGACATATAATGCAGGAAATAAAGAACATTTAAGACAGCATGTTATATGTTGACATTTAGTGATGATGTCGAGCAGTTATGGTTGAATCGATCGAAAAGTATTCGATAACGCAACGTAAACTGTGAGTATACTTACATTGTAATAATGATTCTGACCATATAACATGTTGTTTTTTATTATGCGGATCTAAATTTCGTCAATTTCGCCTGCTCAAAAGTATTCGTCTATTCAGTAAATAATCGAGTGAAACACGAATATAACAGTTTTATTCGCATGTAGTTACACTGGTATTTAAGTTTCAAACGCAATACAACGGAACGGCGACTGAAACGGAAAATTTGACAGTTAGCCCATATATTTTCTGTCAAATTTGCTCCGTCGCCGTTCTGTTGTATTGCGTTTGGGCTTTAGTGATTCTAGCAACATTTTTGTCAATATTCAATGACAGATCAATATTTTGTTTTGTTTGAACTTGGCGCGGAAAATAGAAGCACCATGGGTGGGAAAAGTAAAAAGATGAGTGCCAATGAAAAAAACTTATTCTACGCCTGCATAATTATTGCAAATTGACTTATGACTTTGCAAGAAATGTGGGTAGACCAAGGGTAGCAAGAATTCAACCATTTAATTGGTGATTGATCGTATCAGCGCCACAAAAATCTATCAAAACAAATAACAGAGTGGTCGTCAGCGATGATAAACTGATAACGATGTGCGGAAAATGAAAATAAATCGAGATCACCCAATAGGCAAGTGAGAGAGAAGAAGTGCTCAGATATGAACCAATCCGAACAGAAATAACTGTGAAAGTATGGGTATAATGGGACAGAACAAAATTCAAGTGAACACTCACATTAGCAAAACAGCTCGATTTCAGCTAAAATATCGCTGGAAGAAGGATGACTTTCGGAATCAAGTCATGTTATCTGACGAAAGCAAGTACAGCATATTTGATGATGATGATGATGGTCCCGCCACATACCCCACAAAGGTTTGAGCTGGACGAGTTATCTCCAAGATAATTAATTAAGATTAATTTAATCAGATTGGCAAACAAATTAAAAACGATCCGATTATTTCTACATATATAAACTTACACGCAACTTTTCATCACTATACAGCAAAAACATGAATTTGAAAAATTAAAGGCTGATATCAACTTCAAATTTTTGCAAGCATCAGTAGTGATACTTGAGCCCCAAAAGGCAACACTTGTGAAACCTCTCGCACAGATTTCAAGTTTCACCAAAACCGTTCATGTCATTTTATAAGACCGCAATCTACAACTCGTAAGACTATACTTTTCTACGAAGTTCGAACATCACAAAATCCAAAACTTGTGGTACCTCTCCGTCGATATCAAAAGTTCTGAGTTCATCGCGAGTTAAATAATCTACCAGATGACTTACTACATCTAAAGAATCCTTCAAAAGCCTGAAACTGCACAATTGTAAATAAATGTGAAAAATCATCTATATCTGTAACAAGCGCGCGAGACTTAAACTTTTGTGACTACACAAAAAGTCAAATTAAAATTACGTCAACTATATAAAATCCATCATCATCATCGAGGCGAACTAATAGATCATTGCCCCAATAATTAGGTAAATAAACTTGTTCATACAAAATATCCGTTTAAAAACAACTTCGTCAAGATACAAAATTAGTCAATAATAAAAAGTTGATCGAGTAGCTGTTCAAAAGGCAGCTTTCACGTGAAATACATTGTCGCTTAAACGTGTTAGTGTCGCTGCACGTTTGATGTGCGTAGGCATCGAATTGAAAACATTTATTCCTTTGAAAAATAACGAATTTTGTGAAGCGCTATTCAAGAATAGGTGTTCACATCATCTGCGGATTCAGTATTATGTCTATGGACGTCATTTCCTTTTTCAATTCGATCACACAAATATCGAGGCAGCAAACCATTAATTACTTTAAAATAAACACCATTGTTAGATATACAATCCGTTGCTTCACGACAACCACCGTAAGGCGTCCAACAAAAAATTGAGGAAGTGAATCTTTGCACCTTAAAACTAAACGCATTATTTTATTCTGCAAACGTGTAATCTCGATATTTGTGTCGCTTCGACAAAAATAAAATGGAAGGAGCAAAGTCAGATGAGGAGAGTGATTGATTTATCAATTGTATCTTACTTGCAATAGTTAAGCTGTTTTTCAGCCGGCAGAGAATTCCCTACTTCGCTTTTTTTGATAACATTGTCGAATGCTTGTCAAACTTTAGCTTGTCATCAATAATCAGCCAAGATATTTAATCTGCGGACGCGCTCAATTGTCTCATCATCAATGTTTACTGAGACATCTTCATTTACTCGGTTTCGCGAAATCAATATATTTAGTTTTATTTATATTCAATTTCAACTGTTTGTATTTCAACCATCTATAGAGAACGCAAATCTTCATTCAAGTGCAAAACGGCATCTTTTAGGTTTTAGCAGTAATGAATATTACGGTATCATCACAAAAGGTTTATATCGCAAAATCGTAAAACTCGTCGCATGTCATTTATGTACATAATGAATAGATAGGCCCTAATACACTTCCTGTGGCACTCCTAGCGTGTTCTCCACGGGACTTGATACAGAATCATTAAAACAGTCCGTTGAGTTCTGTCACACAAATAGCTTTCAAACAATTTGTATGCAGAACCGAAATTCAAAGCGCTTAATTGTGGTCAAATAAGGGCCGAGAAATTGTTTCAAAAGCGCGTTTGAGATCCAAAACACCGCAAAAATCGTATCTTTCGCTCTAATTTCTTTCCATTTAGCTAATACCAAGTTCAATGCGGTTTCACAAGAATGCCTTCTCGATATCCCGATTGTTCCGGTATCAGCAAGTTATTACCATTTAAATACTCAAGCAGCTGGCCTTTTACAACAAGTTCTAAAATTTTCTAATGTGCAACATATTGATGGGGCGAAACTCTTCGGCTTTAATCGTCCCAGCAACTTTTTGTATTGGAATCACTAAAGATTCCTTCCAAACGCACGTGCCCAGTTTGTAACGGTTCATTTATAAGGCCCAAAGTTGTGTCCGATGACATCAAAGCAGTCTTGTATAACTTTAGCATTTACATTGTCTACGCCAGCCGATTTTCCCATATCAAAGCAAACGTCCCTAAGCTCTTCGATCGTTATTGGAAAGATTCAAACCTACAGTTAGCATTAAACGGTGTTTTATTTCGTCAGGTTCATCAACTAAATCAATAGATTGATTAATCAGAAACGCTATTGACGAAATATCTTCTTAAATGTTCTGCAATTATTTGTTCTGAATGTTCTAATGTGCCATTGAAGGTTATGGAGCGGTTTACTAGTACTAGGTTTCAATAATGATTTCAAAATTTCCATAACTCTTTGCTGTTGTTTTGGTGCTGATCAATTTTCCTCTGAATATATTCGCAACGCGTTTGCTTAACGACTGCGAATAACCTATTCCCGCGACCTGATACCTATTCAAGATTTTCACTATTACTTTCAAACTTTTGTACAATTTATCTCTTTTACGCTTGAGACGTAGAGATCTAAATGTAATAGCTGTTCGAATTCTTTACAGAAACGAATTTATGTTCAATTAATTGATTGGTACAGGTTTTCAAAACATCAGTAAGAACAGCTGATTTTTGATCTATAGAACCGTGATTGTTTGAAAATCCACGTTTTTTCGACGAGACCCGAAACAGCTACTTCTCCAGCACTTAATTTTTTTAATGTTACTATCAATATTGTTTTCGTCAACTTGTTAATTAATAAAGTTTCATGATCGGTTATTTTAACTCATTTTTGGATCAGATTTCACAGAATGAAAATTTGAATAAACATGATCAACAAAGTTCTACTGTGCTAGAAATACGCGTATAACTAAAACCGTTTGTTTTAAATTGAAGAAATCTGCTAATCGTTTCAAATGATTCGAATTATAGTCGTCACACCAATTAATATTAAAATCACCAGCAAGAATATTTAATTTATAGACTATAAATGTCTCCAACCAATTTTCCAAAATTTCAATAAAACGCTGTCACTTGAACTGGGAGAGTGATATAAACACCATAATTACCCATCTTCATGCCACGAACAACTGTAATGCCCAAGAACCAGTTTCCGTCACAAACTTCGTTCAATTGAAGCTTGAACAACCGATTTTTAACATAAATAGAACACCGCCAGTGTGTCTCGAATGTGATAAACAAGCAGCACACTGTACCCCGGAATACTAAACTGACTGAAAGCTTCTTATCAACAATATGTGTTTCAGATAAAAGACTAAAATGGACGTTTTTGTTCTACAAGCTGACGTAATGCCACGTAGTTTGTAGACAAACCAGCAATATTCAAATACAATATATCGAAATTATTCACATTACTACTGGAACTTGGTTGCTATTCATTGAAATGCAGGCTGCTTTTTTTCTTTCGACTAATCTTTCATACATTGCATTCATTACTGAATGCTCCGTGGTTAACTCCAAATTCATTTTACGTTCACGGTTAATTTTAATACAATTAACGCATTTCAATACAGTGGACGTGCAATCGGATGTTTTATGACGATCGCCACACTGGAGCACGCGATAGCATTTTGAATCCGCACTCATGTGTCCAAATTCTCCACATTGAAACACCTCAAAATACTAATTTCGGGAACAACTAGGACCGATCAAACCTAATATTTACCTTTTTTGCAGTCAAAAGACAACTATAAGTCGACTTGTCGACTTCAATAACAACGTTGTACTTGTTGTTGAAGGGGATTTCAAACATTCTGATTACTTTTACATTAATTGCGATGTCTTCATTCTGATCTTTTAAAATCTGAATGAATTCATCGGAGGAAAATTGATCACACATACCCATTACTTTAAGTCGTGGCACCGATGAGGGACAACAGGTTGTAGCTCACCCAAATCGCTTTGAATGCCATCTTTCACAACATTGATATTGTAACCTGTTGCACACTCAGCAATAATAGAGCCGTTTTACCGTTCCTAAAGTTACTGATTTTATGTGTTTTGGATCCAGTTTTTGTTCAAAACTTTAGAGTATCATCGTTACTCTGATTGGACTCTTTCGGTTTTATCACAATGACCGGGCGAGCCTACGAGTTACTTTTACTTCATTTGTACTAATTTTATTTCTTTGTTGATCTTGTTTTTACTCCCAGAACTGTGTTTCACTACATCCGCGAAGCTAATTCTCATCACAACCATTTTCGAGCGCATCGGTAGCGTCTTCTTGAACCTTTCGTTTTTACCCTGGATTTTGGGTTGACTGTAGTCGGTAGAGATGTACCTTGATTCACATTCATTGCAGCTAACTTGTTATTCGACTAAATTGAAAAAATGAACCCTTCATATTTTCCAACTTTATTAATTAAATCGAAACCAATAATTGCACGTCAGTGCATTTTGTACATTTCTCCAATTGTTCCATCCCGGCTGTAACGCGATGTTCATCTGAGAGTAATGTGATCTCGAATGCCACCGATCGTATGGACAGAAGAGATCTCTTCATCTCCTCTTCGAACCTTTGGACGTTCGAGATCAATACATTTTGCTCGCCACAACACTGGCTTGATAAACAAAATCAAATAGCCGATGTATGGTATGGCGGAAAGGAATATTGAGATACAGCCGCAGACTCTCTCGAGCAGTAAAGCATGGTGGGGCTCCGTCATGGTGTCTGATAGCTTGAGCGCAACCGGTGTGGGAAAATTTACATTATTGAAGGAATTATGTATCACAAAATGTTCATACGCATTTTGAAAGAAAATTTGAACGCCAGTGCTGAGAAATTAGGCTTACAGGGAAATACATCTTACGGGTGATAATTCCTCGAGCACACAGCCCAGCAATTGTGCAGCTACTCTATAAAACCCCAATCAACTCAAAACGCCTCCTCAAAGCCCAGATATGAACCAATTTAACCTAATTAGAAGATTCTGGACGACAAACTTTCGTGAAATTCGTGAAAGTCATATTTCCAACAACGAATTGAAATTAGTGTTGAAAGAAGAATGGAAGAATATTCCGTTCCCCGTTACGGCTAATTTGGCAGTTCCATGCCACAAGAACTACAGCCCGTCATAGATACAGGGAATCCAACGAAATATTGAATCTATCTACAACTCCTGTTTTCGTTTCAAAAGCGAGCAAACCCGAATAGACGAATATTACGCATAAGCCCCAAAATTTTATTCCCACCTTTGCCTGCGCCGAGCACTCAGCGCCAGACCTGGCGACAATGAGATAGTCGTCAAGTTGGTACTCTTGATTTTTGACAACTGATGTCGATTGGTTGTGTTAGTGCACCGGTGTCAAAAACTAGAGCTTTTATGAAAATTTAATTGTCAAATGCACATTTTGACAGTAATGTAGATGTATGAGTGAATAAATGTGCAAATGTCTTATCGTGAAGCAGTCGCTGAAGATAAGTGTCAATGATTTCAGTGACGAAATGAAAAGTTCAATGCAAAAGGCAATACTTTTGAGCCCGTATTTAATGAATTGTTATGTTTTGTTACCTTTGTTTGTGTTATTGTTTTATTTTTCTGTTTGATTTTTAAAAATAAGGATAAATTGATTAATTTACTACACAATGTAATCGAGTTTATTTTTTTGAGCTTACTAGATTCTATCTTTGACATTTTCTAGAAAACACACAGCTAGAAATACTTTTTTGACTCACTGTAATAAATATCAACGGGATAAAATATGTCTCGGTTTTTAACGAATTACAACTAAAATCCTTTTTCCACTCAGAAATTACGCTCAATTCGTATAACAACTGTTCCTAAATTGACATTTGAATTTATTTTCTGGAGTATAACTTGGAGTAGAGTAGAGTGCAAGAGTACGCACTTAGTTTTCAATCGATCATGTGGCCTTATGAAGCAAGCTTCTGCATATCAAATCAGTGTCGATGATTCATATATACTCTTCCTTTATGTTACCAGTGGAAAAATATTGAAATTATTTAGATTCGTTTTAGTAGCTTATAGATTGTGTTACTTGATTTCTATAAAGATAGGAAATATTTAATAGCTTAATTAAATCGTACGATTGATAATGATACGGAAAAGTTCTCAGGTACTTATTTGGAAGCTTATCTCATTTTTGTATATTTTCCAAAATGTATCTATCATAAACTTCGGAACTTTTTCCATTACATCAATCGATTTTAATTCAATTTGTCTAGAATTTATATAGCATTTTAAAATGATCTTCTATGCTGCGCTAGGATCTGTCAAAGACAGTCGTGTCTTCTTCTTATTTTACTGATTCGTCTATTGCAAGACACAGTGAAAAACGCACTCTGGGGGTAAAAGCATCGGTGGGTAAGAGTACGCATTTATCCAATCATGTGCTTTAAGTATATTAACACAAATAAGAGATAATAACATTTAATTGATGTTTAATGAGCATATATTAGGGAATGCTTAAAGATAACGTAACTCTTAAAGGGGAGGGGTTCTAAATGTGCACTTTCATACCAAAACCATTGTTTTTTATATACAAAAAACTACATAGGTAAAATTAATATCAGGTTTCGTGGCAATAACAAAGGCATTTCCTTGAAGAAAGTCCACCAATGTAGAATTAGGCTATTTCATCACCCTCCCCTATTTTACACTATTTGTTGAATCCTCAAAAATATATGGATCGTCATAATCTCGCACCCTCCCAGCTAAACGTTGCGTATTTTATGAATGTTTCTTTTATTAAATAAATTATCATTTAGATGAAATCGTGTTTTCGTACTTAGTATACAACAAGTCCTAATACAATTTCATTATTTCGCTTCAGTGCTTTGTTCGCTAAGTCCTTTCTAACACCGAATTACTTCAATTTATCTAATAACTTGTGATAATTTCGAATTCTGTCCATTTTTCTTAGATGGATCTTACGCTTTGAAGAAGTCTTATTTCAGCCGGAGATGGGTTTGGCATCAGAACTTGAAGATTCATATGCGTACTCTTGCCCACTGGTTCCTGCGTACTTTTACCCCAAGTCCCAAAATTATTCAAGTAATGGTTTTGACTTCTTGGAAAACCAACCGATTGGTGTTCTGTACCATAAAGTACTTATACAATAGGTTATCGAAATGGTATGATGTTCACCTGATTGAACGTATATATGGTAATGAAATACTTGATATAATAGAGTGGTATACAACAGGGCTGTCTCGCCCCACACAATAGATGAACTTCCATTCTCCTTTCACCTCTATCGTTTCATACTTGTTCGCGCTTTAGCGAAATTTCAATCTGATGATTTTCAAATTATCTTTCGATTATCTACCCTCATACTTTGAGTAGAAATGACGATAAAGCCGATAAACAAATCATCATTTTACCTTATTTTCTTCCTAGGCAACAACCAGCGAACAAAGCCTGTGATTACCGTACTGATGCTGGAAATGGATTTTAAGGTGAGAAAACTTTATCTAAAACTAAGCCGGTATCTCTAAGAATAATGCTACGGAATGCCTGTTCGATTATTGCAATAGATCACATATTTCAGGTGCTGGTTGCTGGTTTGTTTTTGTGGGATATTAGCCCAGAAAGTCATTCATCCCTATCTCAGATGCAGTGACACAAACCGTAACCGTAGCTGGTCTCATAACGTCGGCTTCAGGGCACTTTCACCTCAATTTGAGATATTTGTGCATTGAAGACTCACAGCCTTTTCATCACACATCTAACGGAAAAGGAAGTGAACAAAAGGTAAGGAACGTGGATGGAGAACAAAGGAAAAGTTGGGAAAAGGGCTTGAAGAGGGCATACAACATGAGCGTACAAGAGCTTATAGCTCCTCACCACAACGGGTTATGAACAACAAAATACTCTGAAGGTTCAGGTTTCTAAGTCAATTTCACTATTTCAATAAGGTACAGTCAAAATGATTATTGCAACAGATGGCGTTTCTTCAATGGTAGTAAAACTGAAATTTCATCACTATTAGACTATAATCAGGAGACTAACTGCAGGAGATAATCTTTGTACCTACTTCATTCTTATCACTACTTTCTTCTAAAAAGCCACCATTTTCCATAAATTTAAAATACTTGATTTTCCTATACATTCTATCGATTTCACTACCATTCTTCCATGAGCTCAAGAAAAATGAGAAAATCTCAGAACATAGAGTAGCAGGCTTAACAACAGATAGAAACGCCGGTAGCGCCATAGTGACGAGTACCGTAAACATGGTGTACGAAGGTTGTTGTTCACACTTTTACGGCTGCTGCACCCTGGAAGAAATGTTTGAAGAAACAGTTGTCCCTCATTAAAGTAAGTGTTTACCAAATATTTGGAAACGCAATAGGAGATCGTCAGTTGCATTCTAGCAAAAATCCGCTTGAGGCCTTTCAAACATTTTAACAACAGCCACTACACCTGATGGTTAATTGCAATATTTCCATTATCAGGCGACAGGTGGTGTTGCAGCTGTGTTTGTATCTGTAATATTGATATACACTAATGACATCTGCGTCTGATATCGTAAGTTTTAATGTTCTTCCACACACGAGGTAGAAAGCCTTGAAGGAATTGAAAGTAAACAGCTAGAATTTAGTATGGAGGTATAATGAAATCTCTTTATTGTTTAGAACTGCAAAAGTCGTGGTACAAAAAATCTAAAATTATTTGTTACTTTTAACCTAGCTTTCATATTGATGCGATGCGTAGTTGATGAGAACGAGATTTGTCCATACAAGGAAATTAATTTTACTTTAAATGTTGTGGCGCCATCTCGTTCAAACAGCACCTTTGTCTTTGCCTTTATTGCGCATAGGAGCCGTCAGTGTAACAAACAAAAATGTCCGACATACATATCTAAAAAATGTAGGGTTGTATACTATACAAGACAGACCGTTGACGTACACGGATAAAAAAAAGCTTAAATGATTAAAGTTTAATCTAAAACCATATTCGGTCTATCCACTCATTGCGAAGATTAAATGCATGATAAGCTAAGAATGATTATTTTTAATTTTAATCATTTGTGATTATTCGGTGTTTATCTAATCATGATTATATGCTTTTTATTCGTTCAAAAGGTTTGTTTTACAAAATAAATACAAAAAGTATTTATCAGAACCTCATATTTAAATATCATTGGACTTAATCTCTATAAAAACATGTTACAAAACCTGTAACAGTGGTGGCCTCAATCGATATTGCAGTTGATCTCCAGATACGGAACGGATAAACTCCATTGATGATGTACGATTGTCTGGCCATTCGCGCATGCCAGAAATAGCGAAATATCGTCGTTGTTGGTTTGTGAGATGATTTGTACTCATATCTTTCCGTGGAATTTTGACGTCCATAACGGCATATTTTTACCAAGGACTTTCGATCCATATTTCAATCCTGTCACTTCATCCGTCACATTGTAAAATGGTGGAATTCTGTTTCCGGTATTTTGTGCATGCACGTCCACGCGGGGTTTTCTGCTTTCTGCTATTGGAGATGTCTCCTCCGATGAAATCACCCTGACAGGCAAGCATTTGTACAAATTGAATATCAAACATCTATATGAAAAAAGTTTATTCAGACATGTTTGTGCCAAAGAACAGGATTATTTTTCCACTTACCTTGATCCAATAGTTATGCTGACATCTACTCATGACTAATATGGCTATATGAACATCATAATTTTCTAATCATTGGAAAACTTCCATTAGTTGAATATAGTTAATCCACCGACATTTGTAAAACAACAAGTCGCAAGAATTTTATGGAGTGGATAAGCAATGAAGGTTTAAATTTCGTAAAAGCATTCTAATGCATACAATAAAGCTTGATTTATAATCTCTCGAATAATTAAAATTTGAGAAATCTTTAAAACTATTAAAAAATAAGCTAGATAGCTTTTTCCGTTTTCTCCGTGTAAACTACGTAAAACCAAATATTGTTCACTGAACCAATGAGGGACCGTCTGTTTACTTCGATGACATTTACTTCCGGGGTGCAGCAGCCGTAAAAAGTGTAGACAACAACCTTCCGTGCACCATGTTTACGGCACTGTCACATGGCGATACCGCGTTTCTATCATTTTGTTAAACCTACATCCCATGTCTTGAGATTTTACAATTTTCACCATGAGCTCATGGAAGAATGGTAGTTGAAAATCGATAAAATGTGAAAAATCAGGTATTTCTCAAATTTATGGAAAAGGGGGTTGAAAAGAAAGTAGTGATAAGGAATGAAGTATGAGGTGAAAGATTATCTCCTGCACTTAGTTTGCATCCAGGTTTGAAACATTAGTAGTTTTATAGTGATGAAATTTTGATTTCACTACCACTGAAAAAACGCCATACCTTGCATTAATCGTTTTGACTGCTACCTTATTATTCCGCTCTATAGAAAAGAAGGAACCATCCCACCAACGCTACTACCGAGCTTAAGCAGCATCTCCCACCCTGTGAGGGAGTAGGGCCCCACTATCTAGCAGTTGGGCCACTCCATTTATCTATACACCCCAGTTCAATAATTGATAATAAGGTACACTGAGGGAAGTGGAAAAAAGGGGAGTAAAATCGACTCGAAAAACTGAATTGTACCTTTACAGTTTTTACCACACCATAACATTGTGCAAGAAGATACTTTGATGCCCACACTAATACTATATTAGAATTTGTATAATACAAACACTAGCACAGTTAACGCTTGAATTGTCATTTTTGGTTTCGCGAGAAATTAATTTCTGCATTCATAAAATCAATTCTTATTTGCGCACATTGTCCCTTTTTCCTGTGAATTTGATTCACAGGTAACCATTACAATACAATTAAGCTAATCATATTCAATTTGCAGTGGTTTGTACCATGAAAGCAAATAATTTAAAGATTTTACACTTACCTCTGGTATCAAACACTGCGGGGGAAGTGGAAAATGTTCTGATCACGCAATTTTTTTTCCTTCCGTCCAGGGTTTATTTTGATAGCTGTGAATCTTAATATGTTCTTAGAGGAGCTCGGTGGTCTAATGGCTACCGCTTCTGCCTTAAAAGCAGGAGGTCGTGGGTTCAATTCCAGGCTCGTCCTTTCCTACTTTGTATTTCTATCTTGTTCTTTCTGTGTTTGCGTAAAATAAAAACGATTCCTACTGTTATAACCTTCCACATTAACAATTCAAACAACCTCCCGTGACACCTGTGAGAGTCGTAGAGTTCTCTGATCTTTCTTAAGTAGGTGTCCAACACCATCCTTCCTTCCTCAGCATTCGCAAGGACGTGGCCAGACAGATCTTGACTATTGAAGAACTACGTTGCTATCTAAGAGTTAGTGGTTAGTCTTAAATCAATATATGTGGTAACGGATGAAAGTGATGCTACTCTCATACAATAGTCTTGGCTTGTACCACCTACGAATTTGTGCGAACTGCTAAATGCTAATGCTAATGTGAATCTTAATATGTTCCTTCTTTGTTATCATTGTAATTTCAGTGGTGATTGGACTGATGTACATTAGCAAACGCCTGATTATTAAACTTATCGGTATTAATGCCTTTCACATGTTTGACATATGAAAGAAATTTATGACAAAGGAAAAAAAAGCACCGGTAGAAGAATATATACCAAAATTCACATTCATTTATATTTATAGCAAGTTTGGCAGTTGAATGCAATTTTTGTGCAAACAGATTGTAATGGGCAAGTGCCTAAAATAGGAGATAATTTTGTACGCGATTTTACACACATACATACAAACACGCACACACAGACATCACCTCAATTCGTTAAACAAAGTTGATTGATTTATAAGCCCCATTTTTCCTTTAAAAAGTGCATATTTGAGGCGAACCTATAGATTTTACGTACACTTTATGTTCGAGAAGGCAATACCAGGCCTCCATTAGCTATTACGACAATTCCTTGGGAACCTATTACAATAGGCCAATTAAATTATTCAACAAAAGATACTCAGAACAATTACTTTTTTGATTTTAGTTATATGTAACTACTCATCACAATTGAAGGTCAAGGTAACATGGGTTTTCCATACTCCCCATCCACAGGGTTAAGTGGAAAACAACACCTATTTTTAAATCTTTTTCCATAAATTTCAAGCAACCAAAATGGTATGAATTACCGCACAGTTGGTGCAAAATTTACTGTTTTTGATAGCCCATTTTGATTGAATGGATTTAGATCATTTAAATTGGTTTTACCCTAATTCAAACATGCACTACCGATTTTTCCTTTTCCACTTCCCCCAGTGTACCTTACCCTTAAATTAGACAATTACCAAAGATTGGAACGCGCTGTATAGGGGATACATGATGCATGAAAGAACTAAAATTTTCAATAGTTTAGCGTTGATAATAAAAATTTTCAATGCTATGCAAATGGTGAGAGTTTAATCATTGATATACAAATCAAAATCCATTGAAAGATAAAGGCCTATTAGTGTTGAAATCTACATATTTCGTGAGGTCTCAATTTGAAATTTCATTTACACCTGTATCCGAGTCTTCCCCTTAGACGTAGTTTACGTCAAAAAGCCAGATATACACTCATCCCGCGAGGGGAATTGTGTTAAAAATGTCCTATAAAAGGAAAACTACTAACGTGCGTGGGATCACTTGGGGCAACAAAAATGTTGTCCCAATTAACCATAAGCGGTAACAACGAAGTGTGTGTAGAACTGCGATCTACCGGATTCTTTTCCATGAAACCGAGTAAGTAGAAGAAAATGCTTCTTGTTTGAGATACATGTGTAGTGCCATTAGGCACATCCTTTGAAGATGGTCTAATTTAGACTGAATTGCCTCTTCTGTCACCACACAAGACATCCATAAGTCAAAATTGTCGAACAGCTGTGTGTAAATTCATTTGATACATTTGGGTTTAAGACCCCAAGTTTACTAAAGGTTCTCGGCATTGGCCGAAAGCCATACACGCCTTTTTGATTCTGAACTCAATGTTAGGGGTCCAGGAATGCTTTGAATCCAAAATTAGATCCACATACTTTATGGCCCGTTTACATATGAGCTAGTTCTAGCGGGCAATGCACTGCCCGACAATACTAGCACGATATTAGCATCATGTAAACAGGAATTGTCCTCGCTAATAAGCGTTTACATTGATGCAATTTCGTGAAACTGAAAGCAAAAAACCGGGTTCATAGGATCAGGGAGGCCCCTTGCAGAAAATAGGATCCTGCACCAAAGCCACTTGGCCAATCGAGCTATGAATAAAGATAATGCACTCCACGGCTTCAACATTTATGGAACAGCAACGATGAAACCAAGTCGGTATCGTATCAAGAACGTCAAAGACGAAACACAGAGTACATTGTAATATGTTCTAAGATTAGCAGAAAGTGAAACATATAGAATTTACGTTAAGAACTAGTTCTATAAATATCAAGTAGTAGTTTTATTCATGAATTTTGTTTTACAAGTTTGGTTGCCATCATTTGATTCTCACTACTGAGCATTGACTAATTGTTTCATACTCAACATTAGTTTCAGATTTAATTTTGTGCCTTTTTCGACACAATTTTTATAATTTCTGTTTATATTCTTACAGCAAAACACGCTTTTGAAAAGTCTCCAAAAAGTCTTCAGAAGATGACATCTGTGAAAAATAAAAAATGAAATGAGCAGATCATAAATCTTGTTTTTGAGGGACAACTAATCTGGTAAGTAAAATTACTCTAAAACAAGTGATTTAAGAGCTACATAAAAAGTTTATATAGCAAAGTTGATTGGAAAAAGCTGCGTACAACTTCAGAACATTTTACGTCAATATTCCGCAAAATAAAAAAAATGAAAATTTTACATTTTATAAAATGGCCCACCTATTTTCAGTAACTCTAAAATAAGGCCCAAGTATCCAGAACAACTTAGAACAAATTTTGTTTTCTTAAAAGTATGCTTCAGACCGAAAATGCATTCTTTCTGTAAATCTTGCAATACGATGATAATAAAACTATAAAAGTAAGTAGAGCTGTGAGATTTTTTATTTTTCATTTCTCACGGATGTCATCTTCTGAAGACTTTGGAGCTTTTCAAACGCGTGTTTTGCTATAAGAATATCGTCTGCTTCTTTTCCGTTGTTGAGTTATATTAATTTATTTAAAAAACATGGTTATAGTAAAATTGGTAAAACTTGAGATAAAAATAACATATCCCCAATTTTGACATAAAAGAATATTAATTTATCTTTCAAATGCCTGTAAACATATTTTTGGTCTGCCTAACCGGAGATATAACTTATGAAAAAAGCATTTAAGAACGTTTAACTTTGATCAAAAAGATATGTGCAATTACCATCAAAGTGATTTTAGTCAAAAGTCTGACGACTTTCGAAAATCTAACAAAAAAAATTCAAAATACTGTTTTTTGAGGACACAATCCATAGTAAAATTGCTCTAAATCAGCCACTTAAAGCTAAGAAAAATTTTAGAAAATTGATTGGAATAGCTGCAACTTTGAGAACAAACATCAAATCCAGAAATAAAAAATAGCTAATTTTTTGATGGGACCTATTTTTGGTAAAACCATAATGATGTATTCGAACAATTTTGAACAACAGTTTTCAAAAATATAGTTTGGCGTAAAATAATTTCCGTAATGATCTGTAGTGCACTGTGAAAATCTAGCGAATCCATATCCATAGTGACAATTTGTTGAAAACTAAATAAAAAAATTCATAATCACTCTTATTTAACCTCAAGGTGATAATAAGAATAGCGTTTTTTTCCAAAGACGCTATTTTGTTTAACAAATTGATAAAATAAATAGAAATTGCAATAAATAATATTTTATTTCAAATTCAATTTCAAAGGCTAAGATTTATCCAGATTTAGAGATCCAGATTTAAGAGAATTTACGATAAACGATGAAATTCCGACATTTAAGATATAAGAAATTTAAAAAATCTGACGATTTTATCACTTAAGGATGATATCTTCAAACTATTTTTACGTTGATCATGCTGAGGTTTATTATCCCCGGTTAAATATTTTCTCGTATTACTATGTGGGATTATTTTTTTGGATTTGAAAATAAGGAACACATTTCTTTTTATTGAGTTTCGACAAATATTAGCGGAGCTTAATCATTGAGTAAAGTTTAGAAATTACGGTTCTGATCTTTGTTTCCTTTAGATAGATGAATGAAAATGAAGCCATCAATCACTTCAAAGTTAGCTGTTGTACCAAGAATCTTGAAAATAAGTGTTTAGAAGAAAATACATTTGAGTATGATTTTCGATTATTGGTTAACTATTCTGAACTGGGGACAATTTTGTTTTCATAAAATTCATTCCTTTAGCACGGTTTTTCTGACCGAAAACCAAACTTTTGACAATTTCCAAAACTGCTCCGGGATAGTCCAGATTTTGTATTTGACTGTTTGCTTATTCTGTTGGTGGTTGGCTTGACCTCGGACTTTGCAGACATTTTTTTAGATTTTATACGCTGATATTTACTTCCATTACCAGTCACCTTCAGCAGCATGGTGTTGCTTTCAGATGCTATATATCGCATGGCTAACATTATATTATGTACTATGGTAAATTATTGTTAAACGAGCAATCATTTTGAATAATTTTGTGACACCAGTTAAACTTATTCATTAATAAAATGTTCCAAATTTGGCTATGGTTTAAATTTGGCTGGGAGTTCGCTTCGTTATGCTTTTTTACCCATGAGCTCCAATAAACAAGTTATTCAGACTATAACTTGGTAATATCGATTCTTAGTTTTTTTAAGATGATTGAAAAGAAAACAAATCATGGAATCAAATTTAATAGGGAACGCGGTAATAAATCGATAGTTTTGCAACTAAAAACTGTTTCAGGAGAAACAAAAGTTGTCTCGGAACCCTCGGTAGATGTATTGAACAGTCAATGAAATTTAGCTGAAGAGCTATATTTTCACCAAAAAGTTTTAGCGTTTCATTTTTTTGTCATAAAGGTCCCCATAATACACGCCGTGAATGCACCTACCATTTCGATCGCTTTAATTCTTTTACCAAGCAAATTGGAAAAAAAGCTTTGGAGGGTTTCACTGACAAAAAGTCTTTAATCTGTAAAACGAAACAAAGACTATATAGCTTCGAAATGAGCAACAAGATCGTGCTTACATAGCACGAATGCAAATGTCAGAATGGCCACATATGTTTTTCTGTCAAAACATTACGCGCCGCCAACTCGACTCACATAGGGTATTTTGAATCTAGCCGGAATAAACTATTTTATGTTGAAACCACTCAAATTACTTTGTTTTTGGTTATTGTGATAAAGAAAAGTTTATGATGACCATTAACTGATTTCGTTATTCCCACTCATCCAATTTTCATCAATCATGAAATCTCATGACTTTTCTAATCTTCACCTAATTTTTCCATATTTTCAGATTTTTCGAGTGATAAATCAAAGCTTATTTGTTCTATGCCAAATTAACCAAAACAAAATTGCGTAAAAGCAACCCCAGTGCACGATACAAAAATATAACTGCCAAGTATGTAGAACCGATAAAATGCTAGTGATAAAGGTGATTTTCCACGTGGCAGTAAGGGAGTGATTTAGCAAGGAGTGAGCGAATGAATAAGGAGTGAACAAGTAAGAGAAAGTGAGTAAAACAACAAAGTGAATGGAAGATTATCGTTCAGAGAGTATGAATAAATGAGTAAACGAACGAGATTAACCAAAAATGAAGATAAAATCTTATGAGAGAATAAGTGACTGCTAAGTGGATGAGTAAATGAGTGAGGAGTGTGAGCGTGTGAGTCAATGAGAGAGTGAGGCAAGTGAAGCAAGGAACTAAGAGTATAGAGAAAAGAAGGAGTGAGTAATGAGTGAGTCAGTAAGTGGAGCGAGAAAGTAAATGTTTGAGAGAGTGAGCGTATTAGTAAGTAAGTTAATAAGAGTAAGTGAGTGAATAAGTAAGTGAGTTAGTAATTAAGTCAGATCGATAGTTTTGCAACTAAAAAATCTGTTTCAGGGAGAAAACAATCGTAAGTTTCGAGTGGAAGAAGGATTTTCAGTTATAATTAGTTAAAAAAAACGACAAAGATTTATTTTTTCCCAGTTGGTTCAATTATTTTGAATCTCCTGTGTTAGATTACTACGTGATTAGCGTGAAAAAAGCTTGCCTTCTGTATATTTGGTTTTTGGATTTTGAAAATTGTATTTTTTTCCCGGTCCCTTGGGAGAAAACGTGATTTTTTCACTTATGTCGTTTTCTGACTAGGACTCTTCACCAAAAATGTAACGTACCTTGATTTGACTAATTCTACGTAAAACCAAATTTTAAAATCTTTTTATATTTTTGTTGTTGCTGTTTTCCTGCTTGCGGCAGTGAACTATATTAATTAATGTTGTCCTGCTTTCGGGCAGTCAAATTATATTGTCAATAATGCTTTTACATGCTTTTCGCGGTCAGTGGTAACTATATCAACCACAAATGTTTCTAACTGTTTAATGTATAAATATACATTTAGAGTTTAATACCATGATCAACATTGTGTCCTATTGTTGTGTTTGTTAATTGTTTAGATCTGTCGCCTATAAAGGTTAATCTGGGTTTTTTCTAATATGTATGTCTACTATATTACCACCATACCATCATCATCCGTGGTAATAATGTAATTAAGTTGTACAGAATGAACACGAAATAATAAATTTCAAAGAATGAAAAAGAAGCGCAAAAAATAGAAACCGCAAAGTTTCAAAGAGCGTAGCTGTCAAAATATCAATAAAATAACAAACATATGCAGATACAGGTCCCACCATTCAGCTATTTTTTTAAATATTTTACCTACAAAAAAACATTTTTTAAAAATAACTTTATTCAGCTAGATTGGCGAACCCATGGGCAATAGGCCATTTCCACCTTCCCTATATATAATTGAAACAGAAACAGTGTCCCCTTTGTTATTTAAATATATATCCTATTTATCTTCAGTGTTGTCATTCTCCTCTGTGTAATAAAGAGCGAGTGCCAGATAGACTAACGCAAAATGAACTCCCCCAAGAAATTATGACGTTTGAGCGGGTCGCATAATGAACCAAAATGAACTTTTGTTCGAGAAGACGACCCGCTCAAATCAAATCCATCGGGTGAGTGATTAGAACCTGACAGGTCTATTGCTCTCAACATCTTCTACTACTACAGACCATCGCACTGCATTGATTATCATTAAGTGAATAAGGGGCTGGCCCCTTCAAACCTACTTTGTGTCCCCCAGAAAATTTTGAAAAGTAATTCAACTTAGTCAATTTTTATTTCATTTACATCATTCTACATATTTCTTAATTTTTATGATAACGAATTCTATAAACATATTTTGTTGCGTTATCACATCTATGACCATTGTTCAGAAAGCATCGAAATATTTAAGTTGGACCCCGGAACATTTCTCGATTTTTAATAAATCAATGTTCTCAATTCAGTTGCTAGCTAAATAGTAAATTTGTTCTGTGTCTTGATCTAGATCTGTTAGAAACATAAAAAAGCTGTATTAAGATATAAATATTTCGTTCTATTAAACTACCATCCGCTTCTAAAAAGAAGATCAGCTAAAATTACATCAAAATGAGACATGACACAAATGGTCAATGAAATTGAACGACCATTCTTTCGAAAATCTTCGAGTTAATCGCAAGGTATGCTGCAAACAGTTGGATCAAATTCCAAGCTTTTTTGATCTGCCATAATTCTGGCACAGAAAGATAATAAAATTATAAACTTAAGAATCTTTTGTTAATGACAGAAAATCAACAACGCATTCCATTATGAGGACAAAACTTTAGGCAACCTCGACTCACAACAGAGATTGCATTAAAAATATTTTTATAATCCTCAAAAGATCTTGTTCCATTTAATTTTTTGGCATTTCATAGAGCATCGGTAAATCTTTGTGCTCGCTTTAGTTGGAATTTGTTTTTAGGATAAAAAAAATGATTGAAAACCAGTTCGTATAGAAACATTTCTTTGCAGCACAATTCAGATTGTTGCTCAAGTTTCTTTTGATTTTGCAGAGAAATCTCTCACTCATTCAGAAAACCATATAAAGCTCTTCCCAACGTCAGTAACTTAAAAAAACCCTATGTTATTCTGGAATTGACCGACTAATTTTGTGACTCATGAATTTATGACTCAAAACAATTTAGGATTAAATTTGTGTTCATCGGTACTTAACTATTTCAGCACATAGCATGCATTTTGGAATTGATGAATACTTATATTGATTATGACAAAATTCTCGTGGAATTTATTCCACATCTACGAGTTTCAAAATTTCAAAGTTTAAAAAATCGAGATCTTATGCATTAAATTATGGAAATGTTGAAATCTTCTAGAAATATACTCTATCAATTTCACTATAGATAATTGAAGAAAATTCTGAATCTAGATTACACACTTATCTCAACCATTTAGTAACATGGAGAAGACAAGTTGACACAGAACAGCGTTTTGAAGCAATTCCAGCATCTCATTGGAAATCATGTATTATTTGCGATTTTTGCCTTTCGTACAAAGTATACGTAAAGGCTATATTCGCTCCAAAACAAACTTTTATAGAAGGCCCGAGACCCATAGTTATATACCGATCGACTCAGTCGACGAATTGAGGTGATGGCTGTGTGTATGTGTGAGTGTGTGTATGTGTGTGTGTCGCAATCGACTAAAAAAAGTCACTTATTGCCGATTTCAATAAGAGTTATGTGTATATTGTTGATTTCTCTTTTCTCACACTCACTCATTTTGAGCTTGATCGATTTGTTACTAAATTTACCCAATTATAACCCATTACTTAGTCAACATGTAAGCGTGTACACTAAATCGATTCTATGGTTTGACGTCTATTTGTTTTCAGATTGGGCGCTCACACTAAAATACAATGGAAAATCAAACTTTTTTATGAGTGTGAAAAAAGATGATAGAGAAAAAAATCCTTCGGAACTCTTATAAAGTAAAAGCGCAATATTTTTCAGGCACTATTCTTAATCGATTTATCGCAAACAAATTGCATTCGACGTGATACCTCACCATTGTTCTGATTGAAAACTGGCTGATCGGACTATGCTCAAGAGATATGGCCAAAATACTATTTTTATAATGAACGAGAAAGACACCATCACCGCTAGTGGATTAATCAGGCTTTTGGGTTCTAGGACAAATGAGCGATAAACTAATAAACAATTTCTATTAATCCATGCGCACAGTGCTTTAAATCGCCTTTGAAATTACACTCATCAGCTGGTGCAACATCTCCCCTAGAGCGGAGACTCTAGTTACGCCTATGTTGATTTTCACTACACTCTTTTCCTGGCGCAGCGCTGAACTGCTGCGCTTCACAATTTAGGTGCTATCACCGTCCCAAACTGTGCGTAACAAAGAGCACTGGGATGCACAGTGATTGAGTGTCAACTAATCTCAGAGAACTATACCAGGCATCGAATATTCTGCACTGCAGTGAACTGAAGTGAGCGAAAATTGATTACTGAGATCGTTGGTATAAAAGATATTTTAGTTACTAGATAAAGATTGTCGCTACTGTTCCCTTGTTCGCTGTCCGTCATGTTGTTCGTTCTTGAAATCAGAACTCTTATTCTCAGCAATCTAAGATCATCGTTCAAATTTTCATTTGCTCGAACTCTGTTCTGATCTGAAATTTGAACGCGTTCAAAATTGCTGGAGAAGTTGAATTACGAAAAGTAAAAGATATTTATAAATCATAGGTATACGAACGCTTATTATGCGCAGTATTGCATGACAGCAGATTGTTGTTTTTTAAGTCTTATATTAGTAATGGCGATATTTGGTTTTATTTTTTAATTACCACTAAACTATAGTCAAACATGTCTGGATACACAATAATTAAATTTTTTTTCTTTTTCTGAACGAGAGAAAATTATGAATATTCAAAAAGTAACTACATCAGCAAGCGAGAGAAAAGCAAAACAAGGAAGTTGAAAAAGTGAAAATCTTTGAGGATTTCTGTCGTTTTTCGGTAAATATTCTGTTGAGTGGCCTTATTCAATAGAAATAAATAAATTATAAATATTTTGCATAGATCAATATTGAACGTATAGAAGATTGTCGAAACTTTGTTTATAACACTAAGCAAATGACGAAAAAATCTTTTGGAGTGGGCTTTACCTGACAAAAAAGTGTTTTCTGTAAACGAAAACAAAGACTCTATATAGCTTGAAATGACACAAAAAGATCGATTACATAGCACACGTGGCAAATGTCTGAATGACTACATATGTTTTTGTTAAAGTTACTACGGGGTGCCGACAACCGACGACCTTCCCCTACAGTTTAAATATATAGCATCTGCTTGCTAATATCAAATCGATAGAATTGTCCAGCTACGACTTGTTCAAGCGAAAAATAAAGATTAGTAAAACGTGACTTGGAAAGACGTGAAATGTGTAAAATCAACAGAAATAACAAGAGGGCTCTCATTTTTGAGAGGAAACAAATATATATTTATTGACGATTCATTAAGTATTTTGAAGTCTTATCCTTTCCTTGTATATTGTATTAAAAGAGCTTTCCTTCGATTATTATCCGTTTCCGTGCTCAAATTGTTGATTATTTGGATTGACTGTGATAACTCCCATTCCGCTTTTGGAACTATTCAATAAAAAAGTAAATATTATTATTTGATTCGAAGTCCTAAAATCAATAATCATTTAGGTAAATATGCGGATCAACTTGAAAATTTTGTTTGCAATTAAGACGGCTGACAGCAAGCACTTGAATCAGGAGTTCATTGAAGCAGTGAGCGAATGACAGAGTTCATAACATACGTTCGAGAGCGTTCTGCAAAGCCTCCTTCGAGTTCAGTTTCGATCTGAACGCGCTGATCTGTCGCTAGGTTCAGTTCGTGTTTTGTGAACGCAAATTGAACGCGTTCAAATGCACCACTGCTTTCAGGTGTGGGTACAACGATGATAACTCAATGTCGTACCTCGATACGCCATAGAAGCCATTTACTGTACGCACGCCACTGATGCTGAAACTCTGGATCCTTGTTGTATGCCGGCTATCTCCAACTCGATAACTCTGGACTTAACTTCTTGGCGCTGCGCACCACCGGTCCAATGCATGCAGTGATTTAACTGCGCCCCAGTTCTAATTCATCGGCTAACCTTCGTCGAGCAACGTCAAATCGGAGCCGTCGTCGAGAAATGGCGATACGAATCGAACTGCTTTTCCCACGCAGACACTACTGGTAGGTAGCGGAACAATATGTCGCTTGACTTGGCTTGATGCGTGTGGCAACCGTAAGCTGTACAATTGGTTCCTGTACTGGGGGTTGTGAGCTGTCGACTATCGGAGGCGCTATGCGAGGTAAGGGCATCTCTGACGCACGCGATGTTAGCTGTTTTGGTCGTTGTGCAGCAAAGCATGGTGCTCTGAACTGACATCCATTCTACCGCATAATTTGCTCGGCATGCATGGTACGCAGAGACAACGGCGACATAGTGCAAACTCGTATTATAGCCCAACGTGAATCCCGACCAAGTTCCAGAGGCGCTTATTTTCATTGTTCTGCGGGTTCCTGCAACAACGAGGCACTGCTCACTAGGAGGAAACCTTCCGCAGGGTCATTAGCTGTCAACGATGATGACGAATTCTAACGACGTGTGCGTTTACGAATCATTCCCTTTCTTTATTCCGCTTCTGTCACTTCGCACCGGTCTGGGATTCGAGATGCTCGATATCACTGTGCTAGCGGCCTCCGCAGAGAGTAAATCCAGGTACTGAAAGCTGCTAAGTTTACTCCGGTTAGGGAAACCGGTACTGTGCCCAATTCAGCTTGATTGTTGAGGTAACTCACAACAAGCTGATGCAAGAGGTTGTGTTGTACAAGCATTCATCCAGTCCGGCGTCCACGGTCGCAAAAGTTTTCCACGTTTACGGCAAAGTCTACTAGGTCTCCAGTCTTCCTTCTAATGGCCGGCAGGGAGTGAATTTTCTCAATAAGCGTGTGAACAATAGCTTCTGGCTGTCCAAACATCATTCTTAGAGTCCTTAAAGCCGGAACGTTGAAGGTGTGCCTCAATCGGCTTTTCACGGCTTCGAAGGCTCGTCCCCCGCAGACTCTCTGCAACCGAAAAATGTTCATCGTTCGATGCCGTCACATGGTCGTTGTATTCGTTGAACGTGCGCTATGAAAAGAGGCCAATCTTCAGGATTGC